>NW_023460603.1:0-34449 GCF_013731165.1 Rhagoletis pomonella | reverse complement strand
TGTTCCTCTAATAATTAAGCCAAGTACCAAACAGGAAGTTGAAAAAACTAAAAAGGATCTTAACTCAAAAGTTGATCCCAAAGAGTTACAAATTATGAACATAGTGGGTGGACAAGATGGAGTGGTAATCGTAGAAAGTGCAAACAATGCAGAGAGAGAAAAAATAAGAAATGCAATTGAAAATAATATTGGAAATAATTATGAGGTGAGGATCCCTAAAAAAATTAACCCATCTGTTCTGATAACCGGAATAAGTTACAAATATGAGATTGAGGAGCTTGCTCAAAGAATTAAAAGCCAAAATAATTGCTTGAGCCAAACCGACATAAAAATTACACATTTATACCAAGTAAATAAAAATGGAAATACTTACTATAATGCAGTTCTAGAATTGGATGTCAAAGTGTTTGCGAAGATATTAGCTGAGGAAAGGCTTAATGTAGGATGGGAACGATGCAAAGTATACGATGCAGTGCAGGTTTTGCGTTGTTTTAAGTGTAAAGGCTTCAATCATAAAGCTAAAGACTGTGGAGCAACGGAAGTGTGCACTAAATGTCATGGTGCACATATTTCCAAAGAATGCAATGTGACAGCAATTAATAAATGTATCAACTGCATTAGAGCAAACAAAGATCTGAATATGGGACTAGATATAAACCACGATACTATGGACAGATTGTGCCCTGTATATCAGCAGAAGCTGAATGTAAGGAAAAAACATATGGGATACTAGCAACAAACCAAATATAGTGTGACTATGTCACGGAAAACTAAAGCGTATACTACACGCAATAAGAAAGGCTGTATCCTGCGGTGCATATATCTTAATATTAATAGTATTGTATCAAATAAAGTGGAACTCGAACGTCTTATCGAAGTTAAAAAACCAGCCTTAGTAGTGTGCTCCGAAACTTGTACAACAGATAATATAATGGACTCTGAGTTAAATATCTCTACATATAAATTAATCCGTTGTGATTCACACAGTAGGCACACGGGTGGTGTGTTATTTTATATACATCAACAAGTAGAATTTAACATTGTGTGCAATAAGTCTTTCGATATGAATATGTGGTGTATTATTATAAAAATTAAAAAATGCGCACTTAAGTGGCAGTTTGGAGTAATCTATCACTCACCTAGTAGCAGCGATGCAGATTTTGTTAAATATATAAATGAGATCGTCACGGAGCACCTTAAAGATTCGGATAATAATCTAATTATTGGCGACTTTAATATAAACATGAATATACCATCCACGTACTCTAACCAACTTACAAGTGTGTTTGCACAAATGGCCATGTTACAAAGAATTGATTTTAACACGAGAGTAACGGAGCACTCAGCTACAAAAATCGACCTACTATTTGCCAATAATGACCAAATCAAAATTGAATGTGCTAGCGAATATAAAATATCTGATCATGAGACAATCTGCTTTCAAATACCCACTACAAAATATTGCAGAATGAGAAAATATGCTAATGCCGTCTGTTGGGAGAACTACAGCGCGGAGAACCTGATAAATCTGCTGCGGTTATGTGATATAAGTTCTATATCTAATATAGTAATAGAAAATAGGGTTCAGGCTTTGAATGATATCTTGTCAGAAGCCATGCAAACATTGACATACGAGAAGAGGATCAATATACAATTGCGAAATAAGTGGTACGATCGTGAACTAACAGTACTACATAATAGAAAATTTGAATTATATAAAAATGCGATTAGCTCAGGTCATTGGGATAATTATAATGCCGTTAAAAAATTATATAAAAAAACTATAATACTTAAAAAGAAGAAATACATGGAAGATCAAGTGATTATTAATAAAGGGAATATGAAATCCATGTGGAAATGTTTGAAAGATGCGGTGGAACTTGCAGACAATAAAGAGCATATTAAAAAAATAGTATTTAACGGTGAATGTCTAGAAAATAGCAACGATATAGCTAATGTCTTAAATTGTTATTTTGTTCAGAGCATAATCCAAATCAATGATAGTATTGAAACAATTGAACCTGTTGATGAAAGTGAAACAACCAACTCGATAGCAACATTTGAGCTCACCAGTATTGAGTTAGAAGATATAATGAACATCACAAAATCATTTAAAAACAAATATGGCGGTAAAAATCTATTGTCAGAGGGTGTTATCAAGGACTCTATGATGTACATTGCTCACGTATATAAGGACATTATAAACGAATCGTTTGATAGTGGCATTGTCCCGAGCTGCTGGAAGATATCCACAATAATACCAGTGGCAAAAGTGAAAAATACAATGAAACCTGACGAGCTGCGCCCAATTAATACCCTACCCATTGACGAAAAAAATTATGGAAACAGTGGTGAAAAAGCAACTAGTAACCTACCTAGACAATCATAATATAATCATACCAGAACAATCAGGCTTCAGGAAAAGCCACTCCTGCGAAACAGCATTGAACATGGTAATTGCAGAGTGGAAAGAGGCTGTTGCTGATAAAAAGGTAGTAGTATCTTGCTTCTTAGACTTAAAGAGGGCGTTTGAAACAATCGATCGAAATGAATTGCTAAAGATAATGGATAAAATGGGGATTAAGGGAAAAGCTTTGGAATGGTTTCGTAGCTACCTGAGTAACAGAAAGCAGAGGACGGTAATTGGAGACGCAGTTTCATCGGTTGTTGATGTTAACATTGGGCTGCCGCAAGGCTCAGTACTTGCTCCGATATTGTTTATAATTTATATCAATGATATAAAAACTTGTTTGAGACATTGTAAAATAAGTCTTTTCGCGGATGATGCTTTAGTTAGCATTAGCGACAAAAATGTAGATTGTGCTGTTTTGAAAATACAAGAAGACTTAAATAATTTATATAAATGGCTGTGCATCAGAAAGCTAAAACTTAATATTGATAAAACTAAGTATATGATATTCCACAAGAACCACAACGTTGTAAACCATAATACTTTAAGCCATTCTAGTCTGAAGATAAAAACCAATGCAATTGAAAGAGTAGATCAAATGAAGTACCTAGGTGTAATAATTGATGAGAAACTAAGTTTCGTAGAACATATGAATCATTTAGAGAAGAAAATTGCACAGAAAATAGGATTTATGTGTCGAGCATGTAAGGATATTAGCCAACATCACAAAATATTAGTATATAGATCAATTATAGAACCGCATTTTATTTACTGCCCAACAATACTACTGTTAACAAATGATACGTTAATTAACAAACTCCAAATACAGCAAAACAAAGCAATGCGTTTGATACTAAAATGCTCTTATAGAACATCAAAAAGTATTATGCTTCCTATGTTAAATTGGCTTAGTATTAAACAATTAATCTGTTATTACACATTGAAATTTATACATTACATAACACAGGGAATGTTACCAAATTATCTGAGTGATAGGATGCAGTACAATCATGAGATCCATAACTATGGAACTAGGAGTTGCAGAAATCTAAGACTGCCCAAATTAAGAACCGAGTTCGCAAAAAAGACTTTAGAATACGTAGGTTATAAAATGTATAATGAACTACCAGCAGAGATAAAAGACTGTGAAAACGTGGTTAAGTTTAAAAAAAAACTATTTTTATATTGTAAAAATTTAAATATGTAATATTAATTAAACAATGAATTTACTCATTTCTTTTAATGAAATAGTTTTAAGAAACAATTATGAATTTTGTAAACACTGGATGTATTATACAATGAATTAGGCTTTTTTGGAGGTAATAAATGAAATAATAATAATAATAATAATAATAATGACGCCCAAACGCGCCCCCTCCTCCTCCGCCCCATGCTTTCGGCCGGAAGTTTTTCATATCTTTTATATTTGAAAATAAAATTGCTTTTATATTATAGTATTACGCGACTAAATAAAGTTTATTTCATTTCAGAAGATGAGAATGAACAACCCGCCGAAGGGGAAGAGGAGAAAGAGTTTGTGAACTATCAAATTAGTAATGATGTACACTTTACCAACAGCCGTATGGCTTCATTGGCATGCATCAAGCGTGGTGCCGTAATTGAAGCAGACAAATCTATACATTCCCAGTTGCGCCTGATTAATTTCTCCGATGGTTCACCGTACGAGACGTTGCATGCATTCATTTCAAAGTCCTTGGCGCCTTACTTCAAGTCTTACGTTAAGGAATCGGGACGTGCAGATCGTGATGGTGATAAAATGGCGCCTTCTGTTGAAAAGAAGTTGGCCGAGTTGGAGATGGGCCTTTTGCATCTACAGCAAAACATAGACATACCAGAAATAACGTTGACGGCACATACTTCTGTAAATGCGGTCATACGTAAATGCGCTGATGAAAACCGCAAGGCAAAAGTGGCTGACTTTGGTGACAAAGTAGAGGATTCGTCATTTCTTAATCAATTACAAAATGGTGTAAATCGTTGGATTAAAGAAATCAAAAAGGTTACCAAGTTAGACCGTGATCCATCATCGGGCACAGCTCTACAGGTATAAAAGATTTCCTTACCACCATATCAATACTAATCGGTACTACAATCCAATAGTCATGAAATACCAGCAAACCTAACAAAAGCTAGTGTATGTTGTAGCTATGTAGCGTATAGTTCCTGAACCCTCCATTTTTATTGTATTTAAAAATAACCGTTAAGATCGTACTTCATGATTTATTTATTTATTTATTTGTTACAGTCTTGCGACTTAAAAGTACAGATAGGTATTTTTAATATATAACAAAGTATGCGTATATGTAAGTTTAAATTTTCAATTACAAAGCTGTTTATGTTTCTAAAACTATCAAATAACCTATATAAATGTATATTGTCTAACTAGTTTGGTAGCTGGCGAGGCCTAGTCTCCAGTCTACCTTTAAATATGTACTATGTGCAGCAGGCGGAAAGACCTTGTTTCCGCTCCGCGTTGCACTTATCTATTAACAGCTCGACTATTTTTCATCCAATATTAAAAACCAAACAAAAATATTCAACACGGTGCTTAAGGTGGAAAAATGTGTGTATCAAATTTAGTCGAGATCGGTCAAATAGTGAGATACGCATATATGATATAAGCGGGCAGCACCCGCCCATTTTCCTAAAATTTTATGAAAAACGAATTTTGTGTTAATGAACCATATACAGTATCGGTCATATCTATAGCACGCCATTTCAAAGTGATATTGTGTGCAACTTAAGTTAATTTATTTATTTTTGAGAATTTTCAATTAAAATACAGTTCTTTCTCTAACAAACCCCATATAAATCCAAGTTTAACAATTTGTAGAAAACTTCAAAAAAGTGCAACAAATTTTCACCTAAATTTCAAACTTTTTTCTCAGAAGTGTTTGAATTTTTCTGAATACACAGTTTTATAGCCCAATGAATTTTAGTCTGATAATGTGCAAGTTTCAAGTGACTGAAAGTTACCGTTGATTTTTTAGAATTTTTTTCTCCAAAGGTGTTGCGGCTTTCCTCCATATACAAATAAATTGAGTTTATTCATTATATGGAAGCCAATGCGACAAAAAAAATTCTAAAAAATTAACGGTACTTCGTACCTACTTGAAATTTGCACATTATCAGATTAAAATTGCAGGGGCTAAAAAACTGTGTACTCGAAAAAAATCTAACACTTCCGAGAAAAAAGTTTGAAACTTAGGTGAAAATTTGTTGCACTTTTTTGAAGTTTTCTATAAATTGTTAAACTTGGGTTTATATGGGGTTTGTTAGAGAAAGGACTGTATTTTAATTGAAAATTATTAAAAATAAATAAATAAACATAAGTTGCACACAATATCACTTTGAAATGGCGTGCTATAGATATGACCGATACTGTATATATATGTATATATCAAATTTGAGTATATATTGATGAATTCCTTAGTCACACTGCTCAAAAAATCTGAACGTCCGGCACATATACACAAATAAATTTAAGGCACTATTTCTGCTTAAATTGCTTAACTTCGACAATTCTTATGCAATTTCTTTGAGTGGGGTATCCATTTATTCGAAAATAGATGTTGCATCAAGTACGAACATAACGGTTGTTTAAAAAAAAAAATAAAAATGGAGGGTTCAGGAACTATACGGAACCTACTTTTATGTTGTACTCGACCATAGCTACAACCTACACTAGGTTTTGTTTCAAGTATATTTCATGACTTTTTTTGTACCACCGTGTAATTATTGGGAATTTCTTCTTTTTTTTTTAATTTACAAATAGGAAATATCATTTTGGTTGAACTTGGAGCGCGCTCTGTATCGCATCCAGGAAAAGCGCGAATCACCAGAAGTTGCCCTCACACTAGACATATTAAAACATGGCAAACGTTTCCATGCCACCGTGTCGTTTGATACTGATACCGGCCTAAAACAGGCCTTGGCTATGGTTGCCGATTATAATCCCCTAATGAAGGATTTTCCCATTAATGACTTGCTATCTGCTACCGAGCTAGAGAAAATTCGCCCAGCAGTGCAGCAGATTTTCTCACATTTGCGCAAAGTACGTAACACTAAGTACCCAATACAACGTTGTCTCAAACTCATCGAAGCTATTTCACGCGATTTGTCACAACAACTACTAAAAGTGCTGGGTACACGTCGGCTAATGCATATTCCTTTCGATGAATTTGAACGTGTCATGAATCAGTGCTTTGAAATATTCAGTTGCTGGGACGACGAGTACGATAAATTACAAGGTTTATTGCGCGACATTGTAAAGAAGAAGCGAGACGAGCATTTGAAGATGGTCTGGCGCGTATCACCTGCGCATAAGAAGCTTCAGACACGCATGGAGCATATGCGCAAGTTCCGTCGCCAACATGAACAATTGCGTACTGTAATTTTGCGTGTGTTGCGCCCTACCAAGCAAGCACAAAATAATGATACCAATGCTGTCGAAACCAAGCAACCATATAGCCTGGAAGCGGCTGATGCTAATGCTATTGAAGAGGTAAACTTGGCATATGAAAATGTCAAAGAGGTAGATTGCTTGGATATAACCAAGGAAGGATCAGAAGCGTGGGAAGCAGCTGTGAAACGTTATGAAGAAAAAATTGGTAAGTAGATTGAGGAATATTTATTGATTTAAAATGTTTTAAAATTGTGGCTTTGTAGATCGTGTCGAAGCACGCATCACAGCACATTTGCGTGATCAACTCGGCACTGCTAAGAATGCAAACGAAATGTTTCGTATTTTCTCGCGCTTCAATGCGCTTTTTGTGCGTCCGCACATACGTGGTGCAATACGCGAATATCAGACACAACTTATACAACGTGTAAAGGATGATATTGATGCATTGCACGAGAAGTTCAAGGTTCGTTTGAAAATCACCGCACCGGTAAACAATTTTGAACACATTTTAATTACATTTAGGTACAATATCCACAAAGCAAAAGCTATCGTCTTTCCACTGTGCGCGATTTACCACCAGTAGCTGGATCCATCATTTGGGCACGTCAGATCGATAACCAATTGACAATGTATTTGAAACGCGTAGAAGATGTGCTGGGCAAGGGCTGGGAAACGCATTTGGAGGGACAAAAACTAAAAGCAGATGGCGATAGCTTCCGCGCCAAGCTCTCGATTTCTGAAGTATTCCAGGAATGGGCACGCAAAGTGCAGGAACGTAATTTCGGCAATTCTGGTCGCATTTTCACAATTGAATCAGCACGTTCGCGTACCGGACGTAGCAACGTTTTAAAATTGCGCGTTAACTTTTTGCCAGAAATCATTACGCTCTCAAAGGAAGTGCGCAACATTAAGAATTTGGGATTCAGGTTTGTATCTTAAAAATATCTCGTAACTATTTGAATAGATTTTATGTTTACCCATTTACTGTGTTTTTAGAGTTCCACTTACTATCGTAAACAAGGCACATCAAGCCAATCAGATTTACCCATATGCAATTTCATTGATTGAGAGCGTTCGCACCTATGAGCGCACCTTGGAAAAGGTATTATTATGTGTTTAATTGAATTTCGCACTGATTTAACACTCATACATATACGCCCACTACACCATACTCACATTATTTAATATTTTTTCTAAACTTTTAATACTACACTTTTCATAAGTACATGCATGCTCCGCGTGCAGCTTGTAAATTTTAACTTATTAAAAAAAAATAAAATTTGTATTTATTTACTTAATGGTAGCGATATTTTGCGCTAATTTCCACGTATCGATTTATGTTGGTTTAGTTGTAACAAAAACATGCTTTATCTTCGCTTGGTTTTAGTTTTAGCTCAAAGCCCGAAAACATTACACACATTCGATTCACTTCCACATTAAATAAAAAATCTGCTTAATTTTCAATATCACTTTGTAACAATCAAACGCTGTACAAGTTTTTTTTTTAATTAAACTTTGCATTAAACTCGCAATGAATTTACTCTCTCAACAAACAATGTCGAATACCTCCCTCTCTTACATGCAGCTAAATAATAGGAGTTTAGCACAAAATTCAGTATTCAAGGTAGTGTTATTGTTAATAAATGTCTCTCAAATAGAACTATAGTATGTATACAATCATTTGCACTTAGAATATTTAATAATTGTAATCAAATTCTAAAATAAAATCAAAAAAGTATTCACATTCTATAGTTACTGCAAGCGCATGCTTTGTACATAAAAAAGCAAACTTCACGCACAACTTTTCCAAGCATCCGCATATTTAGTTACTTTTTCTTACTTGCTAGATTGAAGATCGCGCCAGCATTGTTCCACTAGTTGCTGGCTTGCGCAAGGAAGTGCTAAATTTAATTTCCGAGGGAATTGGACTGGTCTGGGAGTCGTACAAACTCGATCCGTATGTTCTACGCCTGTCAGAATGTGTTACACAGTTCCAAGAAAAAGTGAGCTAGTGTGTTATCATATAAAAACTTTTAATCAACCAATATATTTTCCCCAGGTCGAGGACTTGCTCGTCGTCGAGGAGCAATTGGACGTTGATGTGCGCTCGCTAGAAACTTGTCCTTACAGCGCTGCTACTTTCACCGAAATCTTATCGAAAATTCAACATGCCGTTGACGCTTTATCACTCAAACAATATTCCAATTTAAATGTTTGGGTTACACGTCTGGATGAGGAAGTTGAAAAGAAGTTAGCTATGCGTCTTCAGGCTGGTATACAAGCTTGGACTGAAGCTTTAACTGGTAGCAAGAAGGAGCGCGATCTCTCCATGGACACTGATGCCCCAGCACAGCCAACACACAAGCTTGGTGGTGAGCCACAGATTCAGAATGCTATTCATGAGATACGCATTACCAATCAGCAGATGTACTTGTATCCCTCAATCGAGGAGGCACGTTTCCAAATTATGCAGCAGTTGTTCGCATGGCAAGCAATTGTTACTTCGCAGGTGCGCCTGCAGAGCACACGCTACCAAGTCGGTTTGGACAAACTTGCTCCCCCTACTTATCGCAATTTGTTGACTAAATTGCCAGAAACTATGATTTTGGAGAATGCTTATGGCGCAATTGAAAATAAAATTAGTGAAGTGCGTAATTATGTGGAGGAATGGTTGCGTTATCAGAGCCTATGGGATTTGCAAGCCGATACTTTGTATGGCCGTTTAGGTGAAGATGTTAATTTGTGGATTAAATGTTTGAATGATATTAAGAAATCACGCACTACCTTCGACACATCTGATACACGCCGTGCATATGGACCGATTGTAATTGACTACGCTAAAGTGCAGGCTAAGGTAACCTTGAAATACGATTCATGGCATAAGGAGGCATTGGGTAAATTTGGCACACTGCTCGGCAATGAAATGACTACATTCCATTCGAAGGTATCGAAGTCGCGTACTGATTTGGAGATGCAAAGCATTGGTAAGTTTGACAAAAGCTATCTATCTGTAAAGCCTTTCACATTCGCTTTGTTTTGCTTTCTGTTAAAACAGAGGCCGCCAGCACTTCTGATGCCGTAAGCTTTATCACTTACGTGCAAACGCTCAAAAAAGACATGATCGCTTGGGACAAACAAGTTGAAGTATTCCGTGAAGCACAGCGCATACTCGAGCGCCAACGTTTCCAATTCCCTAACAACTGGTTGCACGTTGACAACATCGAAGGTGAATGGTCCGCCTTCAATGAGATCATCAAACGCAAAGATACAGCCATTCAAACACAAGTGGCCAGCTTACAAGCTAAAATTGTAGCCGAGGATAAGGCTGTTGAGACGCGTACTATTGATTTCTTGAACGATTGGGAGAAGAACAAGCCAACTGGCGGCAAAATACGACCAGATGATGCATTACAACAATTGCAATTGTTTGAGACAAAATATTCACGTTTGAAGGAAGAGCGCGATAATGTGGCCAAGGCCAAGGAGGCACTGGAATTGCAGGAATCCGCTATACCTAACAATAGTTCGGAACGTATGAATGTAGCTTTGGAAGAGTTGCAGGACCTGCGTGGTGTCTGGAGCGAGCTCTCCAAGGTTTGGACACAGATTGATGAGACTAGGTGGGCATTTATAGTCTTTCTAATGTGTATAATAATACATACATATAAGTACATATTTACTGTATATATATATCTATCTTTAGGGAGAAACCTTGGCTTTCGGTACAACCCCGAAAATTGCGTCAACAACTCGAGGCTATGATGACACAGCTGAAAGAATTGCCGGCACGTTTGCGCATGTACGAATCATACGAATATGTGAAGAAACTAATTCAAAGCTATATTAAAGTGAACATGATGATCGTTGAATTGAAGTCAGATGCACTCAAGGAGCGTCACTGGAAGCAACTTACCAAACAGCTACGTGTTAATTGGGTCATATCCGATTTGACACTTGGACAAGTTTGGGATGTTAACTTGCAGAAGAACGAGAACGTAGTAAAGGACATTATACTCGTTGCTCAGGGTGAAATGGCACTGGAAGAATTTTTGAAGCAGGTGCGCGAATCTTGGCAGAGCTATGAACTCGATTTGATTAATTATCAAAACAAATGTCGCATCATACGTGGTTGGGATGACCTCTTCAATAAAGTTAAGGAGCATATCAATTCCGTTGCTGCTATGAAACTCTCACCGTATTATAAAGTTTTCGAGGAGGAAGCACTAACCTGGGAAGAGAAATTGAATCGTATAAATGCACTTTTTTGACGTTTGGATTGATGTACAACGCCGCTGGGTCTACTTGGAAGGTATTTTCTCTGGAAGCGCTGATATTAAAACACTTTTGCCGGTGGAAACATCGCGCTTCCAAAGTATCAGCTCCGAGTTTTTGGGTTTAATGAAAAAAGTAACCAAGTCACCGAAAGTAATGGATGTATTAAATATACCAGCTGTGCAGCGTTCACTAGAACGTCTTGCTGACCTTTTGGGTAAAATCCAGAAGGCTTTGGGCGAATATTTGGAACGAGAACGTACCTCGTTCCCACGTTTCTACTTCGTAGGCGATGAGGATCTTTTGGAGATTATTGGCAATAGCAAGAATATTGCACGTTTGCAAAAGCATTTCAAGAAAATGTTTGCTGGTGTTGCTGCTATTCTCTTGAACGAGGATAATACTGTCATTTTAGGTATCTCTTCACGCGAAGGTGAAGAAGTAAAATTCATGAATCCAGTTTCGACCGTCGAACACCCAAAAATCAATGAATGGCTTTCCCTGGTTGAGAAACAAATGCGTTTCACTCTGGCATCACTTTTGGCACAAGCCGTACAAGATATTAAACAATTCCGTGACGGCAAAATTGATCAACAAAAATATATGGAGTGGTGTGACAAGTATCAGGCTCAAATTGTTGTACTTGCAGCGCAAATTCTCTGGTCCGAGGATGTGGAATCGGCTTTGCAACAAGCATCTGAGAGTAATAATTCAAAGCCCATGCAGCGCGTGTTGGGTACCGTGGAGTCTACATTGAATGTGCTCGCTGACTCAGTGTTGCAGGAACAACCGCCACTGCGCAGACGTAAATTGGAGCATTTGGTACATATTGAAAAGCTTATACACAGCCTATTTAAACTAATTAGTTACTTTTTTTAATTTCTTTCAGATCAATGAATTTGTTCATAAGCGTACAGTAACACGACGCTTGACTGCCAATGGAGTTACCAGTCCCAAATCTTTCCAATGGCTTTGTGAGATGCGTTTCTACTTCGACCCACGTCAAACTGAGGTAAATATTTCCACTAATAGTACCCCGTCAACCCTCTAGAAACAATGAAAAGTATTTATAGAGTTCTGCATTTATCACAAAATAATATAATCAAAATTAGTATAAAAAATAAAATTACCAGCACAATTCTGAATACTCCCAGGGAGTTTGTTCTCCGGGAATTTGTTTCTCTCGAGAAAGAAATCCTCCAATAATTAACTCCCAGGAAGTAGCATTTTCCCCGAAAATTTGGAAGGAGAAAATTCAATCTTCGCAAGAGCTGTTTGATACTTTTTTGACAGCTCAACTCCGCCATTTAATATATAAATAATCCGCAGGGAATTTTTATTCATGATAGGAGGAAAGGGAAAAGAGAGAAAACTCCCAGGGAGTTCCTGTTCAGAATCGGCCTGAATATAAGAATGGTTATTTCTAAATCATCTAAAGACGTTTCCTCACTACGAGTATGACATCGAAGCTGTTATCTACGTATTTGTCAATATTACTGATGATTTTATCGAAATCATCGATTTATACGCAAAAAATTGTCGTTATCGATATAAAAATCTTTTCGGTTATCGAAATATGTACTTGTATCGATATATTTTCCACTGGTTTATTATCGAAATATCGTTCAACAGTTTTGTCGATATTTTTTGGTTATCGATATAGTTTCGTTATCGCATTCGCTCCAATCAGAATATGTACATACATACATACATATCGTCTTTTAAAGTACAAAACAGCATATCGTCATTTTGCAAAACCGCGTAACTGACATTTGCTGCCAAAAATTGGATTTGCTCATACAAGCTCTTGGCTCAATCCTTATCCATTCGTCCTGAAATGTACCAGCCAGTAATGCGATTGCTTTATAATAAAGAGAACCATTTTGAAATATGAGTGTTTTACTCTCTAGAAAATAATTTATGCAACCTCACATACGCGGTATTGAATTATCTTGATACGCGGTTTTGCATTTTGTTGATACGCGGTTTTGTACTTTAAACGACGATATGTCCGCCTAAAACCGAAAATCGCGGATTGACGTTGGACTGACACGCACCCATAGACAACATGTTGTGTGTTTCGTTTTGTTCCCATACGTATATAAAACAGAAACCTCCCTACAGTAAAATTTAGAGACAGTCTGGCAAAGCGCTAGTTCCGAACTACATATTTCAGAACTATCTCTGCTCTACCAGAGATTTCAATAAAAGTTTCTAAGAGTTTTACGCGAAACTCTGGTATACGTGTGACCTTTTATTCCCTTTCTTATTAACACACCCGATGAAACCTTTAGCTTAGAGAATGATAAAAAGCGATTCGAATTCTATGTACGTAGTTCTCTAAGGTAGAAGATTAGAAGACGATTAGCTAAACTTTAGAGAATTATAGCATTTTCTACAAAAAGGGGACTTAGTCTTCGATATCGAGAAAAGAGTTAGATATCTTATCGTATTCTAACGTTGAATTCTAATTGGTTTCTAATGTCTAGTGTTTTTCTAAACATTCTCTAATCTAATTCCAACATAGTTCTCTAACCTCATTTTCGATTCGAGAACTACATTAGAATTCGAATGTAAAATGAAAACGATTCTCTAACGTTTCTCTAACTGTGTTTGCTGGGACTTAAGCGCCATCAGTGTGTGTAAGTGTTGGTTTTAAGAGAATTTATTTTAATGTATTAGAGATTCGGGTAGTGGCTTAAATTTAGATTTTCCTGACCAAAAAAAAAAATAAAAAACAAAAACCACTTATTTTTTACATAGGTTCTCCAACAACTCACCATTCACATGGCCAACGCTCGTTTCTACTATGGCTTCGAATACCTAGGCGTACAGGATCGCCTCGTACAGACACCTCTCACTGATCGCTGCTATTTGACTATGACTCAAGCTCTGGAATCACGTCTAGGAGGATCGCCTTTCGGTCCAGCCGGTACTGGTAAAACTGAATCCGTTAAAGCGCTCGGCAATCAACTTGGTCGCTTTGTACTCGTCTTCAATTGTGATGAGACATTCGACTTTCAAGCAATGGGCCGTATCTTTGTTGGTTTGTGTCAAGTTGGCGCATGGGGTTGCTTTGATGAGTTCAATCGTTTGGAGGAGCGTATGTTGTCTGCCTGTTCACAACAAATTCAAACAATACAGGAAGCATTGAAGTATGAAATGGATAGCAATAAGGAAAGCATTACTGTTGAGTTGGTTGGAAAGCAGGTGCGCGTCTCGCCTGACATGGCCATATTCATTACCATGAATCCTGGTTATGCTGGCCGCTCCAATCTGCCCGATAACTTGAAGAAACTCTTCCGTTCACTGGCTATGACCACACCGGATCGCCAGCTTATCGCCGAGGTGATGTTGTTCTCACAAGGTTTCCGCTCAGCCGAGAAGTTGGCCTGTAAGATTGTACCATTCTTTAAGCTTTGCGATGAGCAGCTTTCGAATCAAAGTCATTATGATTTCGGTTTGCGTGCGCTTAAATCGGTATTGATATCGGCTGGTAATGTTAAACGTGATCGCATTATGAAGATCAAGGAAAGCTTGCGTCAGCGTGGTGAGGAGAATATTGATGAAGCCTCGGTAGCTGAAAATTTGCCTGAGCAAGAGATTCTAATTCAATCGGTTTGTGAGACAATGGTACCCAAGTTGGTGGCAGAGGATATACCACTGCTATTCTCGTTGCTAAGCGACGTCTTCCCGAACGTTGGCTACACACGTGCTGAGATGAAGGGTCTGAAAGAGGAAATACGCAAAGTATGCCAAGAAGATTACCTGGTTTGTGGCGAGGGCGATGAGCAGGGCGCTGCTTGGATGGAAAAAGTAAGTGATAATATACGTCGAATTTTATGTAGTTGTTTTATTTGTAGTAAAATGTGTTGGTGCAGCGTGTGAAAGCTGTGAAGGAGTGATTTAAATTTATTACCAATATGATTTTGTATACCTCTCCGAGAAAAACTTATTTTGGAACACCTCCTTCGCACGAATATTTGTGATTGCGCTTCTCGTATTTTGTGTAAACTGATGTGTATACTTAGAGATTCAAAAATTATTAAGAAAAATTTCCTAATGTATGCACTTTAATATTTAATCAATGCTTGCTTTTCACGCGCAATTACCGAAAATCACAATGAATAACGTCTATAAAACAGAATGCGCAAGGATTCGGTGAAACGTGGGTGGAAAAAGTAAGACGCTTAACCCTATCCAATTCTTTAGTTCACATTTGTATACCAAGCAAGTTTAATTAGTCAAAATTATTATGAGTTGCTTTCATACTTTTATTAATTGCCAAATTCATATTCCAATAACTTAAGCTTGCTCGCAATAATTTTTTATTTTCGATATCCTTCGTTGCCGTTCATATTCTAATATGTTTGCCATTTTTTATAAAAAGGTACTACAATTATACCAAATCTCTAACCTCAATCACGGTTTGATGATGGTCGGTCCATCTGGCTCGGGCAAATCAACTGCCTGGCGTACACTACTCAAAGCATTGGAACGTTTCGAGGGTACTGAGGGAGTTGCGCACGTCATTGATCCCAAAGCAATTTCGAAGGAGGCACTCTATGGTGTCATGGATCAGAATACCCGCGAGTGGACAGACGGATTGTTCACGCATGTACTCCGTAAAATCATCGACAACGTGCGTGGTGAAATCAATAAGCGCCAATGGATTATTTTCGATGGAGATGTCGATCCCGAATGGGTAGAGAATTTGAATTCTGTGTTGGACGACAACAAATTACTGACACTGCCGAACGGTGAACGTCTATCGCTGCCACCAAATGTGCGCATAATGTTTGAGGTGCAAGATTTGAAGTTTGCCACACTCGCTACAGTCTCGCGTTGTGGCATGGTATGGTTCTCCGAGGATGTTTTGTCCACTGAGATGATATTCGAGAATTATCTCTCACGATTGCGTAGCATACCACTGGAAGATGGCGATGAAGACTTTGTTGGCGCTGTCAAGCCTTCGTCCAACAAGGACAAAGAAGAAGAGGTCTCTCCCTCATTGCAAGTACAGCGCGATATCGCATTGTTGTTGCAGCCATACTTCTCGGCAGATGGCATTGTGGTGCGCAGTCTGGAATATGCCATGGAACAAGAGCATATTATGGACTTTACACGTTTGCGTGCGCTTAGCTCACTCTTCTCAATGCTGAATCAAGCTGCAAGGTAAGTTAACACATTTCTCTAATTAAAGTCGTCTCTACCCGCAATGAGCCGCCAACTTAAATGCGTATATATACATATATCGATAAATATCAAAAATGTACAAAATTGTTTAATAAAATACTCCAATTAATTTTTTTTAGAAATGTGCTCCACTTTAACTCCCAACATCCAGACTTCCCTTGCTCCAACGACCAATTGGAGCAGTACATACCCAAAGCACTTATTTATTCAGTACTCTGGTCCTTTGCTGGTGATGCTAAGCTCAAAGTGCGCACTGATTTGGGTGATTTTGTACGCAGTGTTACTACCATTCCACTGCCTGGCGCTGCCGGTGCCCCCATCATTGACTACGAAGTTAGCATGAATGGTGAATGGGTGCCGTGGTCGAACAAGGTACCGGTTATAGAGGTTGAGACGCACAAAGTCGCTTCACCAGATATTGTTGTGCCCACATTGGACACTGTGCGTCATGAATCGCTGTTGTACACTTGGCTAGCGGAGCATAAGCCATTGGGTGGGTGATAAAAACATAAAAAAATGTTTTCCAACCACTAATATCTTTTGATTTCTTAGTATTATGTGGTCCGCCTGGCTCTGGCAAAACCATGACACTCTTCTCAGCACTGCGCGCTTTACCCGATATGGAAGTGGTTGGTTTGAATTTCTCATCAGCCACAACACCGGAGCTTTTACTGAAAACTTTCGATCACTACTGCGAATATCGTAAGACTCCTAACGGTGTTGTGCTTTCGCCAGTACAGGTGCGTCATTACTTCACATCCAGTTTTTCCTTTATTTAATTAATAAACATATTTACTCTTATAAACAAAATCCAGATTGGCAAATGGTTGGTACTCTTCTGCGATGAAATCAATTTACCCGACATGGACACCTACGGTACTCAACGTGTGATTTCATTCTTGCGTCAACTTGTTGAACACAAAGGATTCTATCGCGCCAGTGATCAAGCTTGGGTCTCCTTGGAGCGTATACAATTCGTGGGCGCTTGTAATCCTCCCACAGATCCAGGTCGTAAGCCCCTTTCGCATCGTTTCCTACGTCATGTGCCCATCATTTATGTCGACTATCCTGGCGAGACTTCGCTCAAACAAATCTATGGCACTTTCTCACGTGCAATGCTACGTATGATGCCCTCATTGCGAGGCTACGCTGAACCACTTACCAACGCTATGGTCGAGTTTTATTTGGTTTCACAGGATCGCTTCACACAGGACATGCAGCCGCACTATGTGTACTCGCCGCGTGAGATGACACGCTGGGTACGTGGTATTTGCGAGGCTATACGTCCGCTTGATTCGCTACCAGTGGAGGGTTTGGTGCGTTTGTGGGCGCATGAGGCGCTACGCTTGTTCCAAGACAGGCTGGTTGAGGAATCAGAACGCCGTTGGACCAATGAAAATATTGATATTGTTGCACTCAAACACTTCCCTGGTATCAATCAAGAGGAGGCATTGACACGCCCCATTTTATATAGTAATTGGTTGTCCAAGGACTACATGCCGGTCAATCGCGAAGAATTGCGAGACTATGTGCGTGCTCGCCTTAAAGTTTTCTACGAGGAGGAGCTCGATGTGCCGCTCGTCTTGTTCGATGAAGTTTTGGAGCATGTTTTGCGTATTGACCGTATTTTCCGTCAGCCCCAGGGACATCTGTTGCTGATTGGTGTGTCTGGTGCAGGCAAAACTACACTTTCACGCTTCGTCGCCTGGATGAATGGTTTGTCCATCTTCCAAATTAAGGTGCACAATAAATACACGAGCGAAGACTTTGATGAAGATTTACGTTGTGTGCTGAGACGTTCGGGCTGCAAGGATGAGAAGATAGCATTCATTTTAGACGAGTCGAATGTTTTGGATTCTGGTTTCTTGGAACGTATGAACACGCTGCTGGCTAACGGTGAAGTTCCCGGTCTGTTCGAGGGCGACGAATACACTACTTTGATGACACAGTGTAAGGAAGGAGCACAGCGCGAGGGCCTGATGTTGGACTCCAGCGATGAGTTGTATAAATGGTATGCTGGAATTGATATTTAATTGATACATAAAAGTAACGTTTACTTTGAGTCAAACTTGCAAGTAAAACATACTTAATTCTTTACTCCTCTCTCTCCTTCCACACAGGTTCACCCAACAGGTTATGCGAAATTTGCACGTCGTCTTCACCATGAACCCATCCACAGATGGTCTAAAAGATCGCGCTGCCACTTCACCTGCTCTTTTCAATCGTTGTGTGCTCAACTGGTTCGGAGATTGGTCCGATTCCGCACTCTTCCAGGTTGGTAAAGAGTTCACTACACGCGTGGACTTGGAAAAGCAAGGCTGGTCTGCTCCCGACTTCTTCCCGTCTGTATGTCCTTTGGTACCAGCACAACCCACTCACCGCGATGCTGTTATCAACAGCTGTGTGTACGTACACCAAACTCTACACCAAGCCAATGCACGCCTCGCCAAGCGTGGTGGACGCACAATGGCCGTTACACCACGCCACTATTTGGACTTTATTCATCACTTTGTCAAATTGTACAATGAGAAACGTAGTGATTTGGAAGAACAGCAGTTACATTTGAATGTTGGTCTCAATAAGATTGCGGAAACTGTTGAGCAAGTGGAGGAGATGCAGAAGTCTTTGGCCGTAAAGAAACAGGAATTGCAGGCGAAGAATGAGGCGGCTAATGCTAAGTTGAAGCAAATGTTTAAGGATCAACAAGAGGCGGAGAAGAAGAAAATACAATCTCAAGAGATACAGATACGTTTAGCCGATCAGACGGTTAAGATTGAAGAAAAACGTAAATATGTCATGGCCGATTTGGCACAAGTGGAACCGGCAGTTATAGAGGCGCAACAAGGTAAACGCTTAGTATATAAAATGAGAGGTTCAAAGTAAAATAACTGTTTATTTCTTAACGATAACTTAAAATTTTAGGTTCGATTTAAGCAATTTGACTAGTGAGAAGTGCTAAGATTAAATTATTTCTTAAATGCAATTTTTTTTTTATTTAGCACAGCATTTTACACAACCGCGAATGTTCACGCATACATAGTACATAGTGTATTTGCGTACGTTTTTTTATTATACATAACATGAACTACACTGGTGTTTCAAATTTATTTTTCTTATCACATCTCTTGATTTGTTTTCATCACCGTTTAAATGTGCGTTTTTTGCAAACACTTTACCACTTTAGCTGTAAGCGCCATTAAAAAGAAACACTTGGCTGAGGTGCGTTCCATGGCCAATCCACCGGCTGTTGTTAAATTAGCGCTGGAATCAGTCTGTGAGCTGCTTAGCGAGACTGCCACCGATTGGAAGGCGATTCGTGGCATACTTGTCAAAGATAGTTTTATACCGTCCATTGTTAATTTGAAAACTGAGCATATCACGTACGGCAATATACTACATTACTATATATATATATAATCAATCAGCAATAGTTTTAATTCAAATATTCTAAGCAAACAAAATTCAAAATTTTCACTTACACACACGCCCACCTGCATAATATATAAACACTAAATACTACTATACATACATAAAAAAACATGCTGCAAAAATCTATAAAAGAAAAGATAAAACAACAACAAAATATAACATACATATGTACAAGCACACACACACACACTCAGTTCACCCAATCATTTAAATTGGCTTCTTGTGGCTGTTATATTAAATTAATTAAAACTATTAAACCGTGGATCAGTGCTGTATAATACATACATATATATACATATTGTATATCTAAACTTATACGTAATTTACATAACCTCCTCTCTATCTTCTGATTTCTAATCAAACGGATTAAATATATTTTTCTTTGATTACATAATACTTTTGCATCGTCCATTTTTTTTCATCTCAAACAAACGAATGCATTCATCACATTTTGCATCTGCTCAGCACAATTATTAATTTGAATAATGACCGTTAATTATGTGTGTATTTGTGTATATTCAATATTATTTTTTGAATATTGTACATTTTTCATAAACAATTTTCTGTATTATAAACAACAAATCTATATAAAAGTTGATTTGCACCAAGCCTTAACTGCAGTTTATGCCGTTTGAAAAACGGAGATTACAACTAGAAGGGGGTGGTTCCACCTAAATATTAAGTAGAAGCAAACGAAAGGAAAAAAACAAAACTTAAGAAATGAAAACCTTTCCGATCAGGGTTGGAATTATTTGAACTTTTCTGAGCTCTTAACAGCAGTTAAGCCTTTGGTGGAAATAGGCTATAAGTGCAAATAATATAAAATAAGTTCGTAATACGTATAGTATAAATTTTTTAGTCTAGTTTTTTTTTTTATTAATAATAACTGTATTTAACAACTGTATAATTGCGGGCTTGTTAAGGGTTCGGAGCAAACCACAAAAAGGTTTGTTGAAAAATTTAAAAACTATGCCAAGTTTTGTAGGAGTTAGTAAACTCCAATATAGCAGACCAAAGTAGTATTGAGCGTAGATATGGATTGACCACGGACACAATTATCTATATATAAATACGCCACAAGAAATTTCTTTTTTTTTGTAATTTAAAGTTTCTTCCTAATTCTTTATAAGAAGAATTAATTGGCCAGCAAAAAAAAAACGCCATCCAACAAGAAAATTTTGCAACCCCTTTTTTGAAGGCACCGTTCGCTCGATGTCAATGAAACATACAGCGATTTAAAGGATATATATAACTTCCTCTAATCCAGAAATGTTAATCCCGATATATAGGGGGCGTGGTATCTGACATATAGACTAAAATGTGAAAACCATTATATCTCTACAACCAATTATGTTGGAGAACTGAAACTTAGCACAGATGCATAGATTGTAAGTACCCTACTTAAGCTTAGTATCCAGCTCTTAAGAAAACGGTCAAGAAAAAATTGCCATTATTTCGCGTGTGTGTCCAAGGAATTTTGACATTTTTTATACCTCACAGCCTGTTGCCTCACTCTTTCCTCAAGAAATAATGGAACGGGCATATATTTCTGTTGCAAACCTGGGTTGCCTTGTGCTCTTTTTTTCACAAAAAACTTTAGAAACCCGTAGTAGAAAGCGTACTAAATTTCTGAAGAACTGCGTACTGCCTTAAGGAAATTTGACTCAAGAAAATTTCTTAGCCATTTCTTGTACGTCATTTTATATGGAGTTTTTGCTTTTCTTAAGAGCTGGATACTAAGCTTTACGGTGAAAAATGGTAGGTACTGAGAAAGTGGGCGTGGCACTTCCCATACAAACTGGATTTCTCATATCGCTTTTCTCTGGAACCACTTATGCTAACGTCCTAAAATTTGACACAGCAACATATGTTGTCAATACCGTACTTACGGCGAAAAGTGATAATTGGAAAGTGGTAGTTGGGAAAAGAGGGCGTGGCACCGCACATACAAACTGAAATTCTCATATCGCTTATCTCTGCAACCGCTTAGGCTAACGCCCCGAAATTTTTGAAAAAGCTATTTACGATATCAATTACGTACTTATCGCGAAAAGTGGTAGATAACGGAAAAGGGGGCGTGGCACCACTCATACAAACTGAAATTCTCATATCGGTTATCTATGGAACCGCTTAGGCTAACGCCCCGAAATTTGAAACAGCTATTTACGATATCAATTACGTACCTATCGCGAAAAGTGGTAGATAACGTCTACGTCCCGAAATTTGACACAGCAACGTATGTTGTCAATACCGTACTTACGGCGAAGAGTGGTAGATTTTGGAAAGGGGGGCGTGGCACCGCCCATACAAACTGAAATTCTCATATCGCTTTTCTCTGGAACCACTTATTATAAGTTAATAGAATTTTATACACCTATAAAATTGCAAGAATCATTCAGTTGGGAACCATTTTCTCCCAAATTTTAATGATTGTCATTTTGTGCAAACGTTTTTAGAAGGATCAGTTTGTTTGTCTTCCTATAAGTGGCGCAGGAATTGAGATCTATCCTAAAAGATGATATTTATGATCAGAAATGTTTCACTTATAGAACACATATTAGTAACGTAAAATATGGTATAACCTGGTAGCCTGGTCGTGTGATAAAAAAAATAGTAAAACCGCCGTTAGGGAAGGAAATATTATCTTTTGTTTTAAACCTTCAAGATACTTTCTCAACCGTTAACGATTCTGATGAAAAAAAGAAAGAGTATGTAGATGTGGGCAATTTAGTTTTTAACCTGCAAGAGGCTCTCAGACAAATATAATCGAAAAAACTTATTTACAGTCCGAATTGGTATATGTTTGACATATTAGTCAGTGATGAACATCTCATCTTTACATACAAATACATATGCATATTTTTTATAAATGAAAATCGAGGTTCCTTTTTCGGTCTAATTTCAAAAGCTGCTGAAGAAATTTTGGAGTAGACTTGGTAGAATTACCATTAACCAATCCGGTATTAACGTTCATAATTCGATTTGAAGTTTTCCTGTAAATTCGATATAAACTATGCTGGTGGACTTCAAAATAGTAATTCGCATAAAGAAGTTAGTATTGGTGACAGGTAAAATTCAAAAGTGTATGAAAAAAGATGTCGAATTCCGGACAACTGGGCGATACTTGTAGACTTAAATCGTCAAATAGAAAAGTCACGACGATGTTGCTCTGCAATGCTTAAAATATTTTCAAATGCTCCGATGATTAGAGGGACTATTATGAGCGCTCCGAACTTTAAGTCCTTACAACTGTTCTTGTAAATCCACCCGTGCTGTGGCCATAGGATAGGTTAGGCGGCTGCTAGCCAGTAAAGACCGTAAGGGCCTTGTTCTATCTTCTGCCTGTATGTATTTATATATGTACATATGTCATGTGCAGGCGATAGTTGCTCCTGAGTCGCATTATTTGTGTTTCTAAAGTATGTGCCCATGAACAAAGAGATCACAAGAAAAAATACAGTTGTCCGCCAGATAATAGGAGTGCGATATTTTGAATAGTTTTGGCTATTTGTCTTTTGTTTATTTAATGTTTATTAGTTTTTTATAAAGGTCTAGCTGGCTGTACACCAAACACTATATAAATTTAGATTTCAAACTTTGTACAAGAACTAAAAATTTCGCAAATTTTCACTGAAATTTCAAACTTTTTAATCAGAATATTTAGAAAAAATTGTGGAACGCAGTTTTGTAGCTCATTTAATTCTAGTATAATAAAGTGCAAGTTTCAAGCTGCTAAAAAATTCGGTTGATTTTTGGCAATTTTTTTGCTTGCAGTGCCCTTCATATAAAAGAAAATTGCCGAACATACTTTGTATGGAAAAAACGTGAAACACCTTCAACCAAAAAAAATCTCATAAAGGTTGCAAGCAAATAATCCATTCGCATCAGCCTATTGTCAAATAAAAAATATAAAAATACAGAAACGAAACCCCCATGTTGCGCAAGGTCAACCTGTACAATATTTTTTTATCGGTTGTAAATTTATATTTTTGCTAATGCTGTTATTTTTGCATAAATAGTTTTAAACCGTCACATAATTTTAGTTTCCCAAACCTCAAATCAATTTTATTAGTTAATAATTTTTTTCCAGCTAAATAGTCACTTTTGCTTTGTGTGCGCCGCCAAAATAATTATCTACATAAGAGTACGTGCTAAAATAATTTGACAGCTGTGGTCCGTAGCCTGTCGTTTTCAATGTGTTTCATGCTTTAATTAATTATTATTTACTGAAAATAATTGAATATAACGGTAATTTACAGAAACGCGAAAAGTGCGATAAATCAGCTACTGAAGCTAATTAACTCAAAATCGGTTATTGCAATGACCACTAGCAAAAAATTAGACTATTATAAATTTTTGGATTTTGGCGTGGCGCCGCCCACTTATGACTACAAATGTGTATCTCGGTAACCGATTTATCAATTTTTACCAAACGTGGTGTATTTAATAACCTTGGTACGAAAATGCAATTCGTTGGAAAATATTCAAATGGGACTAAAATTGCACCAATTTCCTGTATAACGGTAATTTTCGGATAAACGAAAACTCCTATATTTCAATAACTGAGGTCGTTAATTTACTCCAAGTTAATACTTACAACAATCTCTTAACAATAAATAAGAACTGCTATAGACGTTTAGGTAGTTTAAAGAAATTTGGAACGACAATAGTTGATACCAGCGCCGGGTATATAAAATTTGGTTTCGCCCGAAATTATACTTCATCGCTTGTTTTTTTTTTAATTTTTATTGAGCTTGAGGACCTTATTATTGATCATTTTTTGTGGAAAAACAACAATAAAATTATTTCAAAATAAATTGTTACTAGGCCTGAAAATAACAAAAACCATATATTGAAATTTTTTCTTTAAGAAGCTGACTGACTGTCAATTAGGTTGTTCACACTTGCTTGGTTATGTTGTTGTTGTTGTTGTAGCAGCATACAAGCTCCCCAAAGAGTTTTTTGGGAGTGTTGCTGGAGTGATAGTCCTTGGGTAAATATAAATCTGGGTCGTTCCGGTTACGTAGACCCGACTGTCGTGGGAACGTGGTTATCAGGTTATCTGGTTAAAAATTATTACTCTGTAGTGTATTTATTGTTGTAAACTGAATAAAAATAATAACCACATAACCCTATATCCTGATTAGCAGGCAAGTGTGAACAAAGTAAGTTGTAAGAATGATACGTAAGTTGGTAAATCGTTGGATTTCTAGTCTTCATAGAAGCAGGGAAACTGGCTTTAACAAAGTGTCGAATCCCACACTTTTTCCTAATGACAACAAAATTTTTAGAACAGTTAGCGACGATAAATTTATATGTAATTTAATGTAAGATGTTTACAGACTATATGACAAATATAAATATAGAATAAGGGAAACCCTTATGGCAAGGGCCTTATGAGTAAATTCTTAAAAGTAAACTTTGAATAAGAAAAATCTAAGTCTAAAGAAGAAGAATAAGCATTAAATTGGGATAGAGTCCTCCTTAAAGGAGCATTCATACCGTAAACAGTTTTAACAACACCCCCACAAAAAACAATTCATTACAACGAAGAATACGTGAGGGAACATTAAAACGAATTTTCATAAGGAGGTGCGAGCAATCTATAGTGCCTGCAGTTAAATCAAAGACAAAGCACATCGATAACAGAGTACGCCTGGACTCTTAAGGACAAATTCTTCAAAGATTTCTTGAGAAATGGTTACTTCAATATTGCTTTTCTATTAACTAAATTACCGACACTCTAGTGATTTAGGATTTTTCTTTATATTAAGTCGAACTCGTAAGTAGTTATTTAGTAAAATTAATAAATTTAAATCCCGAAATGTTTATCTCTAGAACTCTTAGCAAGTCCATATTAGTTAATATTGAAATATGTACAAATGAATGCACTAAACATCTATAGGTTTTGGTAGATATAACTTTAACCTTAATAACCACTTGCGCGACATCGGCAATGAGAAAGAATACTGGATTGGATTTACATACATACAACAAAGATCACTCTACTGCGATCCCGCCAACGTAAAGACCTTAATTGCCATTTAATTTAACTTAACATCATCTAATTAAATGGTTAGATGTTAATATTTTTACTACTAAACGACTCAGATCGTGCGATTATTTTTACTAGTTACTATTACTACTACTACTACAATTACTCACCACACACTCACTCTCCTACCCCGCTTGATTCACTTTAGCCGTTAAATCAATTCGTAAGCAACAACTTGTTGAAGTCCGTACCATGGCCAATCCACCGTCGGTGGTGAAATTGGCTCTGGAGTCAATCTGTTTGCTGCTGGGTGAGAATGCGACCGACTGGAAAGCAATTCGTGCCGTTATAATGCGGGAAAACTTTATAAATTCAATTGTATCTAACTTCAATACTGAAAATATAACGTAAGCATGACAACAACAACAACAAAAACAATATAATAAGTTAACTATTTTTACACCCTTGTTGTTATATTTTTTTTTTTTTGTATTCGTTGAATGAGTGGCGCAATTGATTGATGATTCGAAGCGGTTTTTGGGATGAAATTATAAATACATATGTATGAGCAACACGGTGGAGAGAATACAGAGGTGGCGCCGATGACGATACCGCTACTCGGCTCTCAGTGATTTTGACAGAATCAGCTGTTTTGGTGACATCATAGTAGAAAAGACAGCAGTAGTGATGTGCTGAGTCAATACTTTTAAGTACCCAATACTCTCGATACTCGGTACCGAAACATTTAGGTTTCGAATAAAAGCGCACATAGGCCAAAAATATGGAAAAAACGCCTAACAAAACCCGAATGTAAGAGCCAATAGAGCTTTTTTACTGATTCAAATGAAAGATGTATATATGTCGGTTCGATGCCATAATACAGAGAAACCCTTAAGGCTCTGTTATGCATACTTGGCATTGCATGCACTGCTATACCATTTTTACGTAGAAATCGAAAACCAACAGACTTCTACGTATGTAGTGCTGTGCGTTCGATAACCGATTACACGCGAGGCTCATTTAACAGATTTCTTATGTGACAGCTCTCAAGCCATGCCAAGTATGCATAACGGAGCCTTTACTTGTTTGAAGCATTTTTGTTCCAGCTGAATCGGACGATATCATTTTTGTAGGCCTGGGACAGATTCTGTAACCAGTTAACGAGAATTTTCGAATCGGTATCGGTTTTGTCGACGTTTGATATCAAATATTTGTAAGTCAACAAGTGCGATATCGATCCGAAACTTGTCGCTAACTGGCTACAGAATCTCTCCCCTGAAAGGCTTCTTCATCCGTCAAAGTATTTTTCTTGAACCTTGGATCGACTAAGGTTAAAACTGATAAAATAATATTTTTCTGTGGCGATAAGTTCAAGTGTTTTAGCCGATATCATATAAATTAGTAATGAAAGTTTTTTCTAAACCTGAAATGCATATAAAGGCGAGGGTTTAATGTAAATAATCGGTATCGGATACCGAAAAGGAAGTATAGGGTACCGAAATCTTTTTTAAGTATTGGGTACCGAGTATTGGGAACAATTCAGCACATCACTAGTCGGCCTCATTCTCGCCGCTCTCAGTTGTCAACTCTACGATGACGTCACGCTAAAATTACTCTCACGAATTCTGCTGCAATCGGCGCAATCTTGTATTCTATCATTCTTGTATGAGCAACTCCGGTTTAGTTTTTTTCATGTTTAACTGCAAAGAATTTCTTAGATTTGATCCACAATGTTATAAAATCCGTAATGTTTAATGTTTTTGAGAAGTGAAAAACATCACTCGAAAAAAATATTCCCTCAATTTTTTTTACTTTTCATTACAAAATTTTAGGCCCTTTCCAATTAATGCTTAGAATAAGCTCTCAAGGAAGATCACAAGAAATATTCTGCATTATTTCTGCTACTTAAAATTTCGTTGCTGTAAATTTTCTCGAAGAATTAAATATACGAGCCAAGAACTATGGAACAGGCTGCAGTAGTAGAACATCTGATTTTTTTTTTTTAATTTTTGACAGCCGGTTTCACCAGCAGTTTAAGTGAAAAATGATTTTTCCCTTCTGTAAGTTTTCATATTGAATTCGAATACCAGAAGCAACAACAAAATACATGTAAAAATGGCCTCAAACAGACGCGATACAAAAATGTACGATATGGAAGTGCTCAGACAAATGCGGTATACCGGTGCGATACGATGCGTCATAGAGTTCTGAAATATAATTAATAATTCAACTCATCCATTACTACCTCACATCATACAATTTGAAGTATTCGGAATGTAAAGATTGCCATACGAAAGATGAAGCATCGTAGTGTATCGTATCGCACCGGTTTGAGGCACAATGTTTCAGTCCAACTCGAATATTGTGATTGTTCACGCTTGCCTGGTTATCAGGTTGTGGGTTAAAAATAATTTTTCTGTAGTGTATTTTGTTGTTGTACCCAAAAACCTGATAACCAAGCAAGTGCGAACAACTTGTTTTTTTTCTCTAATGCTACTACCTGTTTTATATGATTTGATACGAGCTTTTATTTTGAGAGATTCACACTACTTGATAGAAGAAAATTTATTAATTTTTATGCTGTCATTTTTCTATGATTTTTTTATTTTTCTTAAGGGCTGTATTTTAACTAAGCCTAAGGTGATTGCCTCCGAAATAATTCGAAAATATAATTAAGTTTTTTTTTTATTAATTTACTCCGAGGCTCTTTTATTATTCTCCTATTTTTATCCAATCAATTGCGCGAGTACTCATTCATTTTTTGTTGAAGCAATATTCATTTTTACAAACCGTTAATTTTTCGTTGTAGTTTTATTTTATGATTTTTGAAGTTTAGTTTCCCTCCACTCTGCAATTGGATATACGCGTTTTCTTAGTATGTATTTGCCCTTAGCGTTGTGAAAAACTTTAAAGCGTCTGACGCTTGGTTCGTGCTAATTTTTTGTTTATGTCATTTATTTTTAGTTCTATTTCAATTGATTCGGTGTTGGTTTAACTTATCTTAACGTAAAATGCTTTATTCACATTAATTTCGGTAAACTCCCCACTTTGGTTTTGGCTTTTATTTTTTATAATTCTTCTTGCTAATTAGTCAACGCTTTGCTTGCATACAATACACTTTGATTGGTGATTTTATCATTACACTGCAAAAAAACAAAACAAAAACTATACTTTTCGAACCTAACATGTTAACTTTTTACATCCTGATTGGAAAAAAAACAATTTTAGCGATGAGGTGCGTGAAAAGATGAAGAACAAATATCTGAGCAATCCCGACTACAACTTCGAGAAGGTCAATCGCGCCAGTATGGCTTGTGGCCCTATGGTTAAATGGGCAATTGCACAGGTAATTAAAAAAGCGAGCTGCAAAGAATTAAATAAAGAAATTCTTTATCGAACGTTTGGTTTTTTTTTTGTTGTTTTCAATGCCCAGATCGAATACGCTGACATGTTGAAACGCGTGGAACCGCTACGCGAGGAATTGCGTTCGCTCGAAGAACAGGCCGATGTGAATAAGCAGAGCGCAAAAGAGACTAAGGATCTGGTTGAACAACTGGAGCGCAGTATTGCCGCCTACAAGGAAGAATATGCACAGCTTATCTCGCAGGCCCAGGCCATCAAAACCGACCTGGAAAATGTGCAAGCCAAGGTGGATCGTTCCATTGCGCTGCTGAAGAGCTTGAATATCGAACGCGAACGCTGGGAATGCACTAGCGAGACATTTAAGTCACAGATGTCCACTATTATTGGTGACGTTTTGTTGTCGGCTGCATTCATTGCGTATGGTAAGATTTAAAAACATAATACAAATATGGGGAAATCCACATTTTCTTGAACTCGTTCATTATTGCTATTGACAGGCGGCTACTTTGATCAGCACTATCGCTTGAATCTTTTCACCACCTGGTGTCAACATCTCCAATCGGCCAACATACAATATCGCGCCGATATGGCACGCACCGAATATCTTTCGAATCCCGATGAACGTTTACGCTGGCAAGCCAATGCTTTGCCAACCGATGATCTTTGCACTGAGAATGCCATCATGCTCAAACGTTTCAATCGCTATCCACTCATTATTGATCCTTCAGGGCAAGCTACCACTTTCTTGCTCAACGAATATGCGGGCAAGAAAATCACAAAGACCTCCTTCCTGGACGATTCCTTCCGCAAGAATTTGGAATCTGCGCTACGTTTCGGTAATCCGCTGCTCGTGCAAGATGTTGAGAATTACGATCCAATTTTGAATCCTGTCCTCAATCGCGAATTGCGTCGCACTGGCGGCCGTGTGTTGATCACACTTGGCGATCAGGATATCGATTTGTCGCCATCATTCGTCATTTTCTTGTCCACACGTGATCCTACCGTGGAATTCCCGCCAGATATTTGTTCACGTGTTACTTTTGTTAACTTTACGGTCACACGTAGCTCTTTGCAGTCGCAATGTTTGAATCAAGTGTTGAAGGCTGAACGCCCGGATATCGATGAGAAGCGTTCCGATTTGCTGAAATTGCAAGGTGAATTCCGTTTGCGTTTGCGCCAACTCGAAAAGAGTTTACTGCAAGCATTGAATGATGCAAAGGGCAAGATTCTGGACGATGATTCGGTGATCACTACGCTTGAGACGTTGAAGAAGGAAGCTTACGATATCAATCAGAAGGTGGATGAAACTGATAAGGTTATTGCAGAGATTGAGACTGTCTCGCAGCAGTATTTGCCATTGTCGGTGGCTTGCAGCAACATTTACTTCACCATGGATAGCTTAAACCAGGTGCACTTCCTCTACCAATATTCGCTGAAAATGTTCTTGGACATTTTCTCAACTGTGTTGTACAATAACACAAAACTAGATGGCAAAACCGAATATTCGGAGCGATTGGGCATCGTCACCAAAGATCTGTTCCAGGTAAGTTGGTGATACAATTAAACAAAATCTGGCTCAATCGATTTTTCTCCTAATTATGTCTCGCACAAAAAAATATCTAATATGAATTGCTCTTCTTTTCAGGTCTGCTATGAGCGTGTCGCGCGTGGCATGTTGCACAACGATCGCCTCACTTTCGCTCTACTGATGTGCAAAATTCATCTGAAGGGTACATCTGAACAAAACTTGGACGCTGAATTCAATTTCTTCTTGCGTAGTCGCGAGGGTCTTCTTGCTTCGTCAACGCCAGTCGATGGCCTCACAGCCGAGCAAATAGAGAGCGTAAACCGTTTGCAGTCACGTCTGCCTATCTTCCGCAAGTTAATCGAAAAACTTAAATCAATGCCCGAAATCGGCGCTTGGCTGCAACAAAGCTCACCGGAGCAGTGTGTACCGCAGTTGTGGGATGAATCGAAGGCACTCACCTCGATCGTCAGCTCTATTCATCAATTGCTTTTGATCCAAGCTTTCCGCCCGGATCGTGTCATCGCCGCCGCTCATAAGGTGGTCGATGCTGTGCTGGGTCTAGATTTTATGCCAAACGCGGAAAAGGAATTGGACTTGGCTGCTGTTGTGGAGAAGCAGTTGAACTGCAACACACCCGCATTGCTGTGCTCAGTGCCCGGCTTTGACGCCTCCGGACGTGTGGACGACTTGGCTGCCGAGCTGAACAAACAGATCTCGAGCATTGCCATTGGTTCGGCCGAGGGCTTCAATCAGGCCGAGCGCGCCATCAACATGGCCTGCAAGAGCGGTCGCTGGGTACTGCTGAAGAACGTTCACTTAGCGCCTCAATGGTTGGTGCAATTAGAGAAGAAACTACACTCGCTGCAGCCACATTCGGGCTTCAGATTGTTCCTCACCATGGAGATCAATCCCAAGGTGCCGGTCAACTTGTTGCGCGCAGGCCGCATTTTCGTTTTCGAACCGCCGCCAGGCATTCGCGCCAACCTGTTGCGCACTTTCTCAACAGTGCCGGCGGCGCGCATGATGAAAACGCCCAGTGAACGTGCGCGTCTCTACTTCTTACTGGCCTGGTTTCATGCCATTGTGCAGGAACGTCTGCGTTATGTGCCCCTTGGCTGGGCGAAGAAGTACGAGTTCAATGAGTCGGATCTGCGCGTCGCGTGCGACACGCTGGACACCTGGATCGATACGACCGCAATGGGTCGCACCAATTTGCCGCCGGAGAAGGTGCCATGGGACGCGTTGGTAACATTGTTGTCGCAATCCATCTACGGCGGTAAAATTGACAATGACTTCGATCAGCGTTTGCTGACTTCATTCCTGAAAAAATTATTCACGGCGCGCAGCTTCGAAAGCGATTTCGCGCTTGTGGCTAATGTTGATGGCGGTGCCGGCGGTCAGCGACACATCACCATGCCCGATGGCACGCGACGCGATCACTTCTTGAAGTGGATTGAGAATTTGTCCGACCGCCAGACGCCTTCCTGGCTCGGATTGCCCAACAATGCGGAGAAAGTGTTGCTAACGACACGCGGCACAGATTTGGTGAGCAAGCTGTTAAAGATGCAACAGCTGGAGGATGATGATGAATTGGCCTATAGTGTGGAAGAACATGCCGAGGCGGCTAATGCTAATGCAGCACGACAGGAAGATGGGCGTCCATCATGGATGAAAACCTTACATAACTCGGCAACTGCTTGGTTAGAGCTTTTGCCCAAAAATTTGCCTGTGCTTAAGCGTACTGTGGAAAATATCAAAGATCCGCTGTACCGTTACTTCGAACGAGAGGTCACTTCAGGCGCTAAATTGTTGACCACCGTCATATCCGATCTGCAGGATGTGGTATTGATTTGTCAAGGTGAAAAGAAGCAAACGAATCACCATCGTTCAATGTTGTCAGAGCTGGTGCGTGGTATTATACCGAAGGGTTGGAAGCGTTACACCGTACCGGTGGGCTGCACTGTCATACAGTGGATTACCGATTTTAGTAATCGCGTGCAGCAGCTACAGAAGGTGTCGAAATTAGTGTCGCAAGCAGGCGCCAAGGAGTTGCAGGTGTGTACAAAATGCAGCAGGAGCATTTTGGTTTTTTTTTTTGTAATTTAAAGTTACTTCCTAATTCTTTATAAGAAGAATTAATTGGCCAGCAAAAAAGCTTAAAACGCCATCTCCAATTTTAAATTAAATTATAAAATTATAAATTAATTTCAATGTCCTTAAAAAATTAGTGATAGATTTATATGCTTTGCCATTAGTATTTTGATGAAATTCAATTAATGATGTAGTATTTTTGAGTATTGGGTATTTATCACGTGAATTGTTATATTTGTTACGTTTGAAAATTATATGATCAGTATTTTCAACTGTATTACAAAATTCGCAATTTGGGTTTGGAAAAATATTCATTTTTGATAATGTCTCCTTGCAGAAAGTGTGATTTGTTAGAATTCTATTAATTCGTTTAACTTCTATTGGTGTCATTTTATTTGAATTTTTATGAAACCATGGAGGAGTATTTTAAATTTAAAATTTTTTATCGCATTTCTCCATCGCTGCAGACATTCCCTGTTTGGTTAGGCGGCTTATTGAATCCAGAGGCTTACATCACTGCAACACGTCAATGTGTAGCACAGGCCAACAGCTGGTCTTTGGAGGAATTAGCCTTGGAAGTAACAATCACAGAGTCGAGCGTGAATCCAGATCAGAAGGATAGTAGTTTCGGTGTGGCTGGCTTGAAATTACAAGGCGCACAATGCAAGAACAACGAGCTGCTCTTAGCTTCCACTATTATGATGGATTTGCCACTCACCATACTCAAATGGGTCAAGTAAGAATAAGTCATAACAAGTATGTTCTAATATTGTCACTAAAAATAACTTGTTTTCTTGCGATTTGCAGGGCTTCTACTGAGATGCGAGTTAGCAAGCTTACCTTGCCGGTCTACTTGAACTCCACACGCACTGAGCTGTTGTTCACTGTTGATTTGGCTGTAGCTGCTGGCCAAGATCCACATAGTTTCTATGAGCGTGGGGTCGCTGTGCTCACTTCGACTGCTTTGAATTGAATTTGGTAGAGAAGAGCAATTAAAAATTGCATATTTACATAGGTAAAATACGCCAGTATTTGTCAATATTATACCGTAAATGGGCATAAATGTTATATACCATTACATAAAACCAATTTTATTCAAATTTAAAATATTTACTATCACAAGTTTATGCACTTAAAAAGTGGTTTTTGCTTCAATGTAACAGAGTTAATCAATCGTATTCAATATTCAAAATATACAATACTCAAGCATTCAATAAAAGTTAATCAATATGCATGAAAATACGTTTCTGTTTTATTGAATTAGTGAATTGATAATTATCGAATAGGGGGAGTGCAATTTGAAGGGTAATATGAGCATTCGCTTTACGCGCTTCTGTAGCGCATGAAGAATCAAGTAGAAATTTTAGGAAATTAAAAGTTTTGCTGGCAACCCTAGTTTGCCTGCATCTGTTATCGATTACAGCAAGGATGCACTTTGCTGTTATCTATTCGTTAACAGCTTTGTTGCGCCTGTCTGTTGCAATATACTCTTGCGATAACCGATGTACCGTTAAATGGTTCCATGGTGTAATGGCCAGCACTCTGGACTCTGAATCCAGCGATCCGAGTTCAAGTCTCGGTGGGACCTAAGTGAACAAAATTTTTTAACTTAATTTTTTTTTGCAAGACAGTATAACTTGGAAGGCCAAATACAAATATATTTTCTATAAAATACGTATGTATGTACGTAGTCAGGAGCACATGCATGTACGTATTTGTTGGCAATATTTTTATCAAGG
>NW_023460602.1:26017-34483 GCF_013731165.1 Rhagoletis pomonella | reverse complement strand
CATTAGTTAAATGGCCCATCAAGTCGATTGACCGTGTATGTTCTTGTGGTGTGATTATACCAGCTGCTGGTGCGGCTTCAAAAACTATTTGAAAATTGTATGATTGTACCAGCATGAGCGTGAGTGGTGAAATTAGCTCAATTTTCTAAGTAAAAAATATTTTGGCGGAAATTTCAGAGCCGTGTTTGTGGAATATTAAGTTCACGATTTGCAGTTGTGAATAAAAAAAAACAATGTTTAACAAAATGGTAGAAAAATTATGAAATTTCGGCTCAAATCATTTCGATCGTTCCTCGACCTCATTTGTAAAGAAATAAATATTGTACCAGCATGCTGGTAAGTTATATGCGTCGAGCCTGATGGTACAATCACTTGATCGAGCCAGCATGTTGATGTCGTATATTTTCCCTTTTATACGAAAAGGTCTTTGGTTGGATAAAATATTAGATTTTTCCAGAGTTCATTGTTTTTCTAAAGGTACCATTGCTTATCGAAAATATTTGGGGGTATACTTTTATATGATTATGTAAGTAAACAAATTTAGCTACCATTTTTAGCCACAACGACTTTTTTTAGCTCTTTAGGCTACCACTAAAAATGCTTCGCGGCAACACTGATGTGGAACAGTATTCGATTTGAGAACTAGGCCATTCTCCAGCAAAACGGAACCTTCGTTATACAATGTATTTTTCCTTTGTTAGGAATTCGAAAACTAGCCCATTAGCGAAATGAGATTTTAATGAGAGAAAGTAATTGATATTTCCCTTCAAGAATGAGGTCGATTTCGAGCCCATCTCAAGTGTATTTCCAATATAATATGAACGTTGTAAAACTAAAGTTGGCTATGACTTCGTTCTCAGTTCAATATGCATATTGTATATATTGTTTATTGGGATAGTTTTTATACCCGAGCGCACTTGTGCACAAGGGTATTATAACTTTGTTCACATAACGGTTGTTTGTAACAGGCAAAACGAATTGAGATAGATATAGACAAATGTATACATAAATGATCAGGACGAAAAGAAAATCAGCATACCAATTTTTAAAATCGGACAATAACCACGCCCACATGTCATATAAGGGTAATTTAGAGAAATACGAAATCTTCGATAAATCAGTACATATTAAAGGTATTTTATTCAAACTTGACGCTTGCAGCTATTCTTTACCAAGAAATACGTTTATGATAAAATTTTGGAAGATGGGCGTGGCACCGCACACTTATGACCACATATATGTATCTCGGTAACCGTTCTACCAATTTGTACCAAACCTGGTATGGTTATTGTGCTTGCCACACAAAAGCAAAACATTCAAAATTATTGAAATCGGACTAAAATTACGGCTTTTCATTTAACGGAAAATTTTAGAAATGCTTGAAACTGCAATATTTCGAAATTATAGGACGCTAATTTACTCAAAATTGATACACCCCGGCTTACCATGTAGCGGTAGATTTCGGAAAGGTGAAAAACATATATTTAATATTTGCGCCGGGTATTTAATATTCGGCTCCGCCCGAACTTAGACTTTCTTACTTGTTTAAATATAATTTTAAAAATGTATTACATTAAGATTTGGCTGTATTATAGTGAGTTTATCGTAAATTTTAGATAGTTTTATTTCATGGCATGTTTAATGCTTTCAGCTATTTAATTTTTACTCATATTCATAATAGTTATGTCTCAATGTTAATCCCGGGGTAAATTCCGGAATCCCGGGATTACATAAAAAATATCCTGAAATCCTGCGATCACAATTTTCCGCATATTTTGGCATTCCTAATATGTACGTATGGAGTCAATATGTATGAGGATCTATTTATTCAATGTAACTCGCCCCTACGATAATCCACCGAACGACCAGTAGCTTACCGTACAGACACTACTATGCGAGCATATGAATGTGGTTTTAATATTTTTGCGGTTCGCTCATTTCAACCAAACTAACTCTCACTGGGCCAAATGAGTTGCAAAGTTTAATGAACGCTGCCGGTGATGGGAGAAGAATATGCGAGCATAATGAATACTATTCATAGAACTTTGGCAGAATCCGTGCATTTATTATGGTAATGCTTGTAAAAAGAAGATTTAAATTAGCAACAAATAATATTTTGGTGCTTACACTTTTGCTTAGTGCTTGGCCGAGCTTCTCATTCACTTTGCCGTAAGCGTTATGATATTGTTACACGCCGTCTTCGGACGGCAAATGGATTTTAGGAGCAGATTTTTCAGGGCAGAGATATATTCGGGGGTTTTCCATTGCCTCCCGAGTGGCGACCGCTGTCCGAAAAAACTTTTCTAGTTTAGATGCTGCTCGGACCAGGGATCGAACGCAGGTCTTACGGAGTGGTAGCACGCACCTCTAACCACTCAGCCATACCTGCCGAATAGTTTGGATAGAAAACTTGTCTGTTGGAAACTGCGAGAAAATTATTAATTCCAATGCAAGCGAGGGCGCATATTGCGGAGTCTGAAAATGAGAAAAAATTCTATTTGTTTAAATCTACATAGCTTAACTTCACTTTTTTGTTAGATTTCGAATGGAGTGGAATCAGTACTTCCAACATATTTATAGCGTAGCCAATTCAACATGTGTTGCGAAAAAAGATAATGAAAAAAAACAAAAAAATATTATCCAACTCAACGCCGATAAGCTAAGAAGAGGACTACTAATCGCTTACGCTTGGATACTCGTACATGGCGTATGAGTAACGTCGAAATATTTTATTACATTAAACGAGCAATTTTTGTATGTATACATATCCATATCTCTGAAACGCCTCTAACGATTTTTAAGACACATACGCTCGAGATATGTGGCATTCATTCCAGCGTATATCGGAATAGGGTTTCCACCTAAATTTTGGAGTAAGAAATTTACTTAAAAGCAGAGCTGTTAAATTTCCATTACGATTAGTAATCATATTTTTTTTTGCATTTTTTAATTTTAATGATTATTTTAACCCAGCCATTAATAATTAATTATTAATTAAAATTATCAAAAATGATCATGATTAATTGCCATTAAAAAGATAATCAAAAATAACCAAATAATTAGATATAATCAAGAAATCAAAATTAATCAAATTGTTTTTTTTTATTATTTGATTATTTTTAATTGTTTGATTGTTTTTAAATATTTGATCGTTTTTATACCCGAGCGCACTTGTGCACAAGGGTATATTAATTTTGTTCACATAACGGTTGTTTGTAACAGCCAAAACGAATCAAGATAGATATAGACAAATGTATATAAATAGAGAAATCGATTAAGCCATGTCCGTCTGTCCGTCCGTCTGTCCGTCTGTCCGTCCGTCTGTCCGTCTGTCCGTCCGTCCGTGTACACGATAACTCGAGCAAAAAAGATATCTCAACGAAATTTGGAACGTAGGTTTCCATTTATCCAAGGTAGGTTGGTATTGAAAATGGGCGAAATCCGACTGTAACCACGCCCACTTCCCATATAACGGTAATTTCCAGAAATACGAAAACTGTGATATTTTAGTAACTACTGAAGATAATTTACTCAAAATTGATATTTACAACAATTTTTAAACGAAAAATAAGAATATTGTAAATTTTTGGAAAATGGGCGTAGCCTCGCCCACTTATGGTTACATGTGTATATCTTGGTAACCGCTGCACCAATTTGTTCCAAACTTGGCACAGTTGTTGGCCTTGGTACAGCATACTAAATGGCCGAAAATTTAAAAAATCGGACAATAACCACGCCCACATCCCATATAACGGTAATTTTCGGAAATACGAAAACTGCGATATTTTAGTCACTACTGAAGATTATTTACGCACAATTGACATTTACAACAACTTTTAGACGTAAAATAAGAATATTATAAATTTTTGGAAAATGGGCGTAGCCAGGCCCACTTATGGTTACATGTGTATATCTTGGTAACCGCTGCACCAATTTCTTCCTAACTTGGCACAGTTGTTGACCTTGGTACAGCATACTAAATGGCCGAAAATTAAAAAAATCGGACAATAGCCACGCCTACATCCCATATAACGGTAATTTAGAGAAATACAAAATCTTCGATAAATCAGTAAATATTGAAGCTAATTTATTCAAAATTGATGCTTGCAACAATTCTTTACCAAGAAATACGTTTATGGTAAATTTTTGGAAAATGGGCGTGGCACCGCCAACTTATGATCACATATATGTATATCGGTAACCGGTCTACCAATTTGTACCAAACTCGGTATTTTTATTGTGCTTGCCACATAAAAGCAAAACATTGAAAATAATTGAAAGCGCACTAAAATTACGGCCGCTTTTCATATAACGGTAAATTTCAGAAATGCTTGAAACTTCAATATTGAAGACCGCTAATTTACTCAAAATTGATACACCCCGGCTTACCATGTAGCGGTAGCTTTTGGAAAGGTGAAAAACATATTTGTATTTAATACTTGCGCCGGGTATTTAATGTTCGGCTCCACATGAACTTAGACTTTCGTACTTGTTCATCATTTGATTGTTTTTAATTATTAGATTATCTTCAATTATTCGATTATTTCTGATTATATGATTATTTTTAATTATTTTTCCAAATAGATGAAACTGTGTTTTTTACCTGAAAACAGTATTAGGTCAACTTTTAAAAATTGTAAACAGATATTTTTGGTGTTCCTGCATCAAGGAATCCTTTTCAATGTAGCAGGAACCGAACAAGGCATTTTATATTTATTTTTAAGTACTTTGCGTGCTGTTTTTAGGTCGAAAGAAAGATAAAAAATCAAAAAGTTTACTTTTTATGGGCATTTTGAAGGTCACATTGAATAAAGAATTACTTTGACCTTCAAAATTAAAATTTTAGACTTTTTGCCTTCTTTTGATCTAAAATCAGCATATAATGAACTTAAAACAATATTGAAAATGCTTTTTCGGTTCCTGATACCATTGTAAAGGATTTCTTGATGCAAGAACACCAAAAATATCTGTTTAAGACTTTTTAAAAAGTTCACTACTGTACTTACTGTTACTGTTACTTACTGTTTTCAGGTAAAAAATTAAAACAATTGAGAACCCCTAGTTTGGTGATTTGAAAGGTGAAGGCAACTTTTTTTTATCAAACGAAATTATGTTTCCTCGATTTTCTATCCAAAGGCTTTAAAATGCTGTTAAATTTATTTCGCTAGATGTTTTTGTTCTCGAGATATTAAATTTTGTCAATATCTACATACACTGTGCGGTGTTTAACAATAACTTTTAATTTGCTAATTTCTTATATATCGTTCACACTACAGCATTAACCACAGAAATTACATTCCCGAACGTTGTACAATATACTATTCACAAGTTGAAAAAAAAAAATCAAATCAAATAATTACATTAATCGTATAATTAAAATAGTCAAAAACAATTCAAAATAATCATATAATTATATTAATCATGTAATTAAATAATTTCAAAAATAATTTAAAATAATCAAAAATAACAAAATAATTATGTAATTAAAATTAATTAATTACCTAATTAAATTTTTTTTTAAATAATTGATTATTAATCATTAAAAAGGTGCAATAATCGTATTTAATCATTAAATGGTTACCAAAAAACATGCTTTAATTAATAATCATTATGATTAATAATTATTATTTAACAGGTCTGCTTAAAATATATCGAAATCCAACATTTTTTTATTTCCAAAATATTTTTTCAAAGCTATCCAAAACTTAAAAATTTTAGAAAGTATGTATACGCACTCCGGGCAAGCTCGGTCAACCTGGTACTTATTTCTAAACCTCAGCAGATTGTAATGCGAAATGTGCGCAACCTCGGTTAGATGCTAATTCTCAACTAGGTTGCGCAAGTCCTAGTGCGGTTTAGAAATAAAGAGAGTGATGCTTTGTATTTCGACGTTTTGGAATGCACTCATAATTCCCTGCTCATATCTTATACATATACAATACAGCTGTTACAGCTAAAGTGAACTTCTAAAGTATAAATAATTATGTATCATTCGAAAGGTATTTTGAACAGTGCAGAGAACATTTCAATTGAAAATTGTCACCAATACAAATGCCAAACATGTACATGGGTAGAAAATGCCTCCTGAATGTATGCCTTAATATTGAACTTAAATTAAATAAACGCGCTAAGCAATAGTTTAGGACTAAGTCTTATAAAGATTAAGAACCTTTCAAGGAAGGAGGAAAAGTTGAGTATGCAGAAGAAGCAAATGAGGAAGACAAAAATTAAAATAAATGTAGAGAAGTCTATAGATAGAAACAAAGAGGATGGTAAATTTAAATACTTAATATAATGACTAATATGGGATGAATATGTAGACAAAGAAAATAATGAAGGTAAAGATCAGTATAAGTATAAAGGAAAAGATAAAAATTAAAAGATAAATTTAAAGATAACCAGAAAAATAAAAATAGAGATAGACAAAAAACGATCGATACAAAAATAGGTAGAGAAAGTGATAGAGATAAAGATTAAAACAAAGGAAAAGATAAAACTGAATAATGAAATATGTTATGTTATGGTATGTTATGTTATCTTATGTAATGTTATATTATGTTTTGTTATGTTTAGGGTATTCAGACCTGCCTGGTTATCAGATTTTCTGGTTGTGTGTTTATATTTTTAACTCTGTTTACAAAAACAAAATACACTAGATATAACGCTGGTCTACAGCGAAAATGTTCAATAGATGCCACTATCCAATTTCTATGTAGAATTGCTCGGTCATCCCGAAAATCGAGTTAGTTTTTTTTCTATGGATACGATATTTGCAATTTATCGCTTTTCAGCTTAAAACAAGAAGTGGTTCCACTTAATCAAGTATATATTACGAACCAATTTAATAATCTTAAAATGAGATACGTCAAATCCAAGCTAACAAATTCTCCATAAACCATATATACTTGTACATTACTTACCGATAGTAATGACGGTTTCTGACAAATTAATTAATAATTCCAGTTCTTCTTAATTTTTCATGAAAAAATGAAAAAAAAATCTAATTTTGAGAGAAGAAACATTTAAAAAATAAAAGGTTCTGTGCCAAATATTTGCATTTGTGCTAAAGCCTGTTCTGTTAAAACAAAATCAAGTTACTAATAAAGGAAGTAATGAGTGGTCAATTAAAAATACACAAAGCTTTTTTTTATAGGAACAATGAGCATGAAAAAAAGTTACTCATACGCCACGTACACCTGACTAACGTATCCATAGAAAATAAATTAACTCGATTTTCGGAATCACCGAGCAATCTACATACCAAAATATCGATATTTACATATAAAAAAGTAGCGATATTAGGGATGAAAGATCGAAACGTTTTGAAATAGGACAGGTTTAACTACCTTCTATCCTATTTACTAGCTATTTTGGAAACCTCAGTTATGTGTTTTTTTTTTATTTAAATTAAATAATTTTTAGACGTGTAAATCACCCAAACTGTTATAAAACTTCAAGCTGCAACGAAACAATTTCGAATTTTTTCTCAATTTCACCCAAATTGAGACTCATACACAATTCCAGCCGTTATAAAAACATAACAAGGTAAAATCATTGAGAGGCATTCTGACGTTTGCCAGCAATATATTTAAAATTCAAAACTCAAACTCACACACAACTTCCCATTTTCAATCTCAAACAACAATTGTGAACAATTTGATTTTTTATTCTCAATTTTATATGATTTTAAAAATCATGGCACACGAATTGAGAGAATGAATTTACCTTGTAATGCTTTTATCATGATTTCAGCTGACATTTTTTTCTATGGCCAAATTGAGAAACATATCATACGTCTGATTCACGCTGGTATAGCTTTTGAGTGTTTTGAATGATCATTATCTTAAGTGAAAAAATAAAACTCAATAATAATTGTTATCTATAGGCGAAATAATAAAAATCATAATTTTTAATGAAAAAAAAACAGGTAAAAATAATTTGCTTTGGGTGAAAAAATTTAACTCAAATATTAATTATTATTTTTAATCTTTATTGATTAAACTCAAAAAAAAATCATTGTAAAGTACAGTAGAACGTACGAACACAAATACATGAGAATAGTTAAAATTGTTTTACAACGATTACAACTTGTTAATTTTTTTGGCTAAAATTTAAAAAGTAGTAATTTCCGTTCCTGATATAGAGAGCTATAAGATGAGATGGCTTCTAGTTTGTATGTCATGTACCCGCCGTCATTGTCGCTAGAGTGCAGTGGATACAACTTGGAATCTTTGTTTTATTTAAAGTTTATGTTAAGCAGCACTTAACAGCCTAAAAATTCTTTTAAATAATCTGCCTTATTACTAGATATAGCCCTAAAACCAAAGCAAGTTTCAGTGTCCGCAATTTCAAGCTTAATTCGTGTAACTCCGATAATCGGGTGTGCTTTACTCAACGCTGTTACGATATTCTTAAGAAAAATTACACCGGCACACAAAAAAAAATTTTTGTTCTGTACACCGGACG
>NW_023460602.1:24666-25917 GCF_013731165.1 Rhagoletis pomonella | reverse complement strand
CTTTAAATTTATCTTTTAATTTTTATCTTTTCCTTTATACTTATACTAAGTACTTAAAAATAAATATAAAATGCCTTGTTCGATTCCTGCTACATTGAAAAGGATTCCTTGATGCAAGAACACCAAAAATATCTGTTTACAATTTTTAAAAAGTTGACCTAATACTGTTTTCAGGTAAAAAACACAGTTTCATCTATTTGGAAAAATAATTAAAAATAATCATATAATCAGAAATAATCGAATAATTGAAGATAATCTAATAATTAAAAACAATCAAATGATGAACAAGTAAGAAAGTCTAAGTTCATGTGGAGCCGAACATTAAATACCCGGCGCAAGTATCAAATACATATATGTTTTTCACCTTTCCAAAAGCTACCGCTACATGGTAAGCCGGGGTGTATCAATTTTGAGTAAATTAGCGGTCTTCAATATTGAAGTTTCAAGCATTTCTGAAATTTACCGTTATATGAAAAGCGGCCGTAATTTTAGTGCGCTTTCAATTATTTTCAACGTTTTGCTTTTATGTGCCAAGCACAATAAAAATACCGAGTTTGGTACAAATTGGTAGAACGGTTACCGATATACATATATGTGATCATAAGTTGGCGGTGCCACGCCCATTTTCCAAAAATTTACCATAAACGTATTTCTTGGTAAAGAATTGTTGCAAGCATCAATTTTGAATAAATTAGCTTCAATATTTACTGATTTATCGAAGATTTTGTATTTCTCTAAATTACCGTTATATGGGATGTAGGCGTGGCTATTGTCCGATTTTTTAAATTTTCGGCCATTTAGTATGCTGTACCAAGGCCAACAACTGTGCCAAGTTTGAAAGAAATTGGTGCAGCGGCTTCCAAGGTATACGCATGTAACCATAAGTGGGCGTGGCTACGCCCATTTTCCAAAAATTTACAATATTCTTATTTTTCGTTTAAAAATTGTTGTAAATATCGATTTTGAGTAAATTATCTTCAGTAGTTACTAAAATATCACAGTTTTCGTATTTCTGGAAATTACCGTTATATGGGAAGTGGGCGTGGTTACAGTCGGATTTCGCCCATTTTCAATACCAACCTACCTTGGATAACTGGAAACCTACGTACCAAATTTCGTTGAGATATCTTTTTTGCTCGAGTTATCGTGTACACGGACGGACGGACAGACGGACAGACGGACGGACAGACAGACATGGCTTAATCGATTTCTCTATTCATTCTGAGCATTTATGTATACATTTGTCTATAT
>NW_023460602.1:22027-24566 GCF_013731165.1 Rhagoletis pomonella | reverse complement strand
AAGAGTAAGCAGTCAAACTGATTTGGTACATTATTTTGCCCTTTCGTTATTTCTTCTCTTTGTCTTCTCCCGCTTTTAGCTAAAAAGAAGGGAAGAAGAAATGAAAGAAGAGAAGAAGAAATGTAAGAAGAGAAGAATTAAAAATAAGAAAAGGAAGCCGTCAAAAAGCGCGGAAAAAATTAAAACGACGTGGAATTTGCGAAATTTTAATAACAGGAAAGTCCATTTCCCTGTAGGGAAACCAACTATTGTGGAACCGGTTCGGTTCTAGTGCGTTTGGAACCATGACTAGTGAGCGTTAATTCTCTTTTGCATGCTAGCGACTGGCGAATTTAACATTGCGATGTCCTAGGAAGTGTCAATTGTCCCCCGCTGCATCCCTTTGGCTCTAGTTCCGAACCAGTTCTAAATTCGACAGACAATATCTAGTTCGTTTTGCATCCCTTTTTCTATAGTTCCAAACCAGTTCCTAATTCGACAGATGAGATCTAGTTCGATCTGCATCCAATTTTTATAGTTCCCAACCTGTTATAAATTCGTCACCTTAGATCTACATTTCTAATCAGGTTTGTCGAAACATTTCCCTTTTATATTAAATACGATCGGTTGAAGGAAGGCCAATACCATCACAAATGTTTAAACGCATTTATCAAAAATTTATAAACCACATTCGTAGTAGTAGTAGTAGTAGTATTAAACTTAAGTAGTAAGTAAAAACCAAAAGTGCGTTCTGCTTAAAAGTAAAAATATTTGTTCACTTTGTCTTACTTGTCTAAATTTAAGCATATTGATTTTTAAGTAAATTCAGTTCTTTTTAAGCTTATATGTATATAAAGTACTTCGAAAGTTTTTGTCGTACTTAACTTAAATAAGATATACAGTCAGTAAATAAAGTTTAGGTACAGCGAAATTTTTACAATACCGGCAACAATTTTTTAAATATTTTTTTCACTAATTTGTTATAAAAATGTGGTTAATTCTACACCAAAAACCCCAAAATCCGAGTTCCGGACCTTATGCAAAATTTAAGAAAACTCTGCAAATTTCCATCCGAATATTGCAATTTACACTCTTTAGAAAAAAGTTAAATACGCCGTTTTTTAGCCCATTCAATTTTAGTATAACAAAGTGCTAGTTTGAGGTAGCTAGGACTTACCATTCATATTTAGCAGTTTTTTTTTGTATGGTAAGTCCTAGCTTCCTCATACTTTCACTTCATTATACTAAAATTGAATGGGCGAAAAAACTGCCAACTCAACTTTTTTTTTTTAGAGAGCGTAAATAGAAAGTGAATTATTTTAATGAAATTTTGTTGTAGAACTGACCATATTTTTATAAAAAAAATTGCCGAAAACTAAAATATTTAAAAAATAGTTGCCCGTATTGTAAAAAATTCGTTGTACCTAAACTTTGTTGACTGACTGTATTAAGGTAGCTGTGCTGGATTGCATAAAAAAAAAATTTATTTGTCATTCCTTAAAAAAAAGGTAGCTCTGGTGGCTTGCATTTTTAAATACATTTAGTGAGAAAGTGGTAATTATTTTGACACTTTTTTTAATGCCTCTTTTTCTGCAACTGCATTGCCTTTCTCAATTTTCCTTCAGGATCTTGGCCTTTGTTTATGGAATCACTAAGTATAATGATTATTAAGCAACTCAAAAACTATACCAGCGTGACTACCGACGTATCCTTTTGAGAGGTAGCAGCACCCTTATAAAAGGAATAAGACCCAAACTTTTCAGGTCAAAATTTCAGTAGGTTGCGTCTGTATGACCTTTTCAATTTTATAAATTATCATTATTTTTAAGTGGACAAATAAAACTCAAAATTTATGATAATATCTGCGCGGAAAAATGAAAATCATAAAATAATCATTATTTATAATCCCAAAAATATAAATCAGATAATAATTATTTCCGTTTGAGCGAAAAAATAAAACTCAATAATAAAATAATCATTATTTGTAATCCCAAAAATATAAACCAAATAATAATTATTTCCGTTTGAGCGAAAAAATAAAACTCAATAATAATTCATAAAATAATGATTAAATGCTGATTTAAATTATTTTACTCATAATGATTACCTTCCCTGCTTTTAAAATTTAAAATAAAATATATATATATTTGGCGAAAAAGAACTAGTACTGTGCTAGTACTAGTGTTTCTACTCTCTAGAAAATAATTTACATAATTCCCATAAGCGGTTTTGCATTATCTTGATACGCGGTTTTGCATTTTGTTGATACGCGGTTTTGTACTTTATGCGACGATATGAGATTTTGTGTTAAAATATATATATATATATATATATATATATATATATATATGACAAAAACAAATAGCAGTCAACCTGATATATAGTATATATATAGATATATAAATAAATCTTACCGATTTAAAAGAAAACCTCATATATGTACATTAGGGTGGTCCTTAAATCTAAGAAGCAAATTGTTATATCAGATTTCCTAAGCCTCAACCCCAACGTCGATGCTACTATAGTCGAAGATATCACATATAATCATAATAATATAATA
>NW_023460602.1:10490-21927 GCF_013731165.1 Rhagoletis pomonella | reverse complement strand
CCGCTTATGGGAATTATGTAAATTATTTTCTAGAGAGTAGAAACACTCATATTTCAAAATGGTTCTCTTTTTTATAAAGCCATCGCATATCTGCCTAGTATATTGCAGGACGAATGGATAAGGATTGAGCCAAGAGTTTGTGTGAACAAATCCAATTTTTGGCAGCCAATGTAAGTAACGCGGTTTTGCAGAATCACGATACTCGGTTTTGTTCTTTAAACGACGATACACTTATATCTGTGAGGCTTGCTTTTAAATCGGTAAAATTCATATAAAATTGTACTTTGTATAAAATTGTTAATGACAAAACCGAAAGTTCTCAACATTGTAGACGCCATAAAAGGAAAACTGAGTCATTACCAAATATAAATAAAGTGAGAGCATTCGTTTGGAAACATTGCTTACTTTTCTTTTTAAAGCAAAATAAACAGTATGGGTATTCATCTAAATAGGTAAATGCCTTGTAACCACATAAAGGCATTTAGGCGTTTAGATGAATTGCCTTAATCTTTTATTGTACAAAATATGTGCTTGTTGTACATAGTATATTTTGCTAGTGTTGTAGAAGTGAAAATTGGTAATTTAGTGCATTTTTGACCGTGCAATTACTCATACATATGAGCAATATTCCAAAAAAAATATTTGTTAATAACTTCTAAACGGTTAATAATATTAACCTTCCGCCTCCGGACCACAACGTACCGATTTATACCCCTCCCGACTGTTTGGAATTTTTTTGACAAGTTTTACACACTAGTTTTGCACTAGGTAAACATTACACAGAAAATTATCAAAGGTGCAATAACACCATAATGACTTTATTTCCCTTTCACAGTCAGAAATTAGACCATGGATGGATAAACTTGGATATTAAATAAAGAAACAAACTCATATTTTTGAAATTTCCTACATTGAAGTAAATGTTTAAAATACAAAAGTCCTTTTTTCTTACATCACAAATTCAATTTCCCTACATGTAGGCTCTTTTCCCTGCTATTGGCATTACTGAGTAGCAAAGCGCCACTCACGCAAATTTAAGTCGATGAAATTTGCAAATGCATACATGCATACATATTTATAAATTTGTGTATCTTAAATTGAGAAAAAAAGAAGTGGTAATAATTTATGATAATGCTCTAACCTCAGATTTACTGAAAGTTGCACTTCATGTTCAATTCACCTTCACCATGCCTCCCTTTAGTATAAGTAAATTTACTTTGGCATGGAGCAGCGGTTTGTATAGTATCGTAGTCACAGAAACTAGCTGTGGTAAACCGGTCTCATGTTTGAGTTGCTTGTGGTGGAGTTGCAGTTGAATTATGTAGAAAATATTTTTTCCAGTTCAGATTAGTACATATGTATTAGGGATGCCAATCCTGGGATCCCGGTGTTCTTGAGGTCCCGAAAATCCCGGGATTTGCCTGCATTAATCCCGGGATTAATGCAAATTAGAAATATCGAATTGATAGTAAGAATTGTTTATGAATTTGAAGTATGATTTTTTTGAAATGCCATTTTGACTGCAATTAAAAAAAAAGCTTGAAACTACTCTTTAAATTGCAACATTTTTTTAAGAATATTTAAATGGACGTACTCATTAGCGTCGCTAATGTAAATGAAATAGAAAGTTTTAAGGAAAAGTTAAATAGTTTTTTGAAACAATCTACTTAAACTTTCTCAAATCGAAAAACTTATAATTTATCCGACGTGCTGGTAAAAGAAGTTCAAATACTTTTTAATGGAGGAGATAGAGGTCATTATCTTCAAACGGCGTATGAGTACCTTTTTGACAGTTCAGCCTAAAAGTTTTTCATCAGCAGGTTTTGTATGTAACAACTTCAGGTCAAGATAAAAGACTCTGCTTTGCATGCTTTGCTGCTCTCACGTACACATTTTTTGTGCAATAGTAACAACCCCGTCACAAAGAAAAGGTGTGTGCTTTTAAATATACCCACCTAAAACATGTATTTTGACCCGCTTTCAGTCGTACACCCTCAAAATTTCGAGTAAAAATTCGCCATCTTTATGGAGTAGAATAAACATATTTAGAGAATTTGTTTCTGTATATTTTTATTTAATAAACATATTTGTAGAATAAACATATTTAGAGAATTTGTTTCTGTATATTTTTGTTTAATGTCTTTTTATTAATCATTACTTTCAAGAGTACCTGGTATCTATATATTAATACGCTAATATACATTTTGTCTCCGTTCGTTTGGCGATTATACCGAACCGATTTCAAAACCAAGAACACCACTGGAAAGGTAAATTTCTGTAGTTTTTATGGTTTTAAAATTGGTTGAAAATTACATCCATAATCGTCGTTTAAAAATTTCCGTATTTGAGTATGGTTGTTGTTGCAACCGGTTCAATTTGAGCTATTTTCGCATTTGGTTTTACTTCATATTTGAAATTTAACTTTGGAACAGCGTCCGAACTTTGCTCCGCTTGACCTAAAATATGTTCAATTTTTTTATTTTTCTACATTCACATTAAGAATATATTACAAAATAATATTGTAACTTCTCAAAATTTTTCCTCAATAACTTCTTTGGCAACCACCAGGTTTTGTATAGCAAGGTGTAACAGAAGTTGTCTCTTTTACTCTTTAACATTACTCGCGGCCCAATGTGTGATGAATTGAAAAAGTACCTGTAATGGGCCAGTACGCAGCTCTCAAGAAAAGCAAAAAGTCCATATAACATGACGTACAAGAAATGGCTAAGAAAATTTCTTGTGTAAACATTTCTCGAGGCAATACACAGTTATTAGGAAATTTGCTACGCTTTCTACTACGGTTTTCTAAAGCTTTTTGTTAAACAAGAGCACAAGGCAACCCATGATTGCAACTGAAATATATGTCCGTTCCATTATTTCTTGAGGAAAGAGTGAGGCAACAGTCTGGTGAAGTATCAAATGTTAAAATTCCTTGGACACACACACGAAATTATGGCAATTTTTTCTTAACTGTTTTTTGAGAGCTGAATACTGGCCTAATATATGTACATACATACTTTTATACACATACATAATTGGATGCAAATAATGCGTAAGTATATAAAAAATGTGATGAACTGAAAAAGTACCTAAAGTTGTAAAGATGTAACAGTATATAATAATCTACTGTAATCTAATTCGAAAATTTCGATTTTTCTCCGATTTTTCGATGCACTTACTCCCGAATCGAGTTTAAGTAGTCCCCCAACACTGCCTTGAAATAAAAATAAATATGAAGATGAAGAAATAAATGATAACGATGAAGACAAAAAAGAGAAGGCAAAACTGAAGATTAAGATGAAAATAGAGACAACGGGAAACACATAAGAATTAGGGTAACTGAAAGAGTAAGCAAATTAATAGAGATTCTTCGATAAGAATCGATATAAATTCAGTCTTAAAATTACCGAAATTTATCGAATCATCGAAGTTTATAGTTATCGAAATTTATCGAGTTACCTTTGCTTATTATTTATCGCGACGCATCGTTGATCAATATTTATTTAGTGGTCGAAATTTATAGACATAGAAACTTACTTGTCAAAATTTACGGATAGTTATCGAGCTATATAAATTTAAGCGATTATCGAAATTTGTCAAGTTAAAGAAATTTATCAAGTTATCGATATTTATTCAATTATCATTAACGAGTTATCCAAATTTGTCGATAGCTTTCCAAAAATATGGAGCTGTCAAAATGAAGAGAGTTTTCGAAATTTATAAAGGTATCCAAAGTTTATCAAGCTATCTATTTATATCGAGATATTTTTGAGTTATTGAAATTTATCGAGCCCTAGAATTTCACAGTTATTCAAATAAGTCGAGTTATCGAATTTGGTTGAGTTATTGGATATTAGTGTTTGAGAAATTCATCAAATATTCGACATGTATCACATTATTGAAATTTATCGATAAACTGGAATGTATCTGGTCAATTCCATGTTCTGCCGAAGTCCTCCAAAGACCTTCAAAGATTTGAAAAATTGTAGTTACGTTTTAGTTCCAAAGCAGGATATTTTCCGATAAGTTACTTTGTACCTTATAAGTTAAACTACGTGCAAAGCTAGAAATCCTCTCCAAGGCTCTTGAAAACTAGAGAAACGGTCGAATTTTGGCAGCAACTAGGGATTCAAACGATGCATCGATGTTTTCAAAACACTGGCGATCAAACGTGAGTGCATGCTGAGTTAAGTTATGTTTTTTTTTGTAATTTTTTTTTAAATAAAAATATGGTTCATTCCGTAACCAGAACTTAGAAAAATTCAACAAATTTTCATCTAAATTTTGAACTTTTTAGTCTGAATATTTGAAAAAATTCTGGGTATGTAATTCTAATAAAACCGGTGCAAGTTTTAAGCGGCTAAAAATCGCTTAGAGTTTTAAAAGGTGCAATTTATAATAACTGGCGTTGATTTTTTTGTCAGCAAAACCAATTCGTTAAAAATCAAGGCGATTTTTAGCGGCCTTTTCTAAAAATGCAGATAAAAAGTTCAAAATGAAGATAAAAATGTGTTGAATTTTTCAAAGTTTTGTATAAAGTTATGGTTTGAAGCGGATATGTGAATCTAGCTGTTTCGAGTTTAAAAAATATTAGAGTGCCAGTTACTGTCGAAATTCGACAGTTTTGCTAGTTTTTAGGAGCCTCGGAGAGGTTTTCTAACTTAACACGTAGCAAAACTTATACGGTACAAATTAATTTACCGGAAAATCTTCTGCTTTGGGACTAAAATGTAACTAAAATTTTTTATCTTAGAAGACTTCGGCACGACTTGGAATTGACCCGATACATTCCAGTTTATCGATAAATTTCCATGATTTGATACATATCGATATTGCGATGAATTTTGAAAACACTAAAATTCGATAACTCAACCAATTTTGATAACTGCGAAATTCGATGGCTCGATAAATTTTTATAATTCAAAAATGTAAATTCTTTGGATATCTTTATAAATTTTTACTTTGACCGCTCCACATTTTTCGAAAGCTATCGAAAAATTTTGATAACTCGTTATACTCTGTTAACACGAAAAAAATCGATAAGCAGTGATAAATCGATAAACCGTGAAATTTCGATAAATCTATATATTTTAAAAATTCCATAAACTTCGAATGGAGGAATCAACCAATTTCAGTAGATCAATAATTATTGATAACTCTGTAAGTTCAATGAGCTCCATGCATAACGACAACTTGATAAATTTCGTTAAGTCTATAAATAATGATAATTCAATAAATATCGATAACTTGATACATTTCTTTAACTTGACAAATTTCGATAATCGCACATGTTTTTATAGCTCGATAACTCTCCGTAAATTTCGACAACTAAGTTTCTCTGTCTATAAATTTCGACAACTCAATAAACATTGATCATTTGAATAATTCGATACCTTGTGATAACTTAATAAGCATGGATAAATTTCAATAATTATAAACTTCGATGATTCGATAAATTTTGGGACATTTTACCTGTGATGCTGAGTTTATTTCGATTCCTATGGGAAATTTCAATTCAGTTACCCTAACTCGTATGTATTTCTCATTGTCTCCATTTTCGCCTTTATCTCAATTTTTCTTCTTTATCTTCACTTTTGCCTTCTGTTTTTATCTTAATAGTTATCACTTATTTCTTCATCTTCATATTTATCTTTATTTCAAAGTTTGATTTCAAATACGAAGTAAAACAAAATGCGAAATAGCTTAAATTGAACAGGTTGCAAAAAAAAATCATACACAAATATGGAAATTTCAAAACTATAAAAACTCTCCTCTTCAGAAAATTAGCTTTCCAACGGGTTTTTTTTTTTTTGAAATCGGTAAATTTACTTCGGTCTTCATTTTTGTTTTTAGCTTTCATATCTTTTTCTTTATCTATTCACGTAGATGAGGTGAGTTGCGATGACGTAATAAGATTTGACGTGATTTGATGTGATGTGATAGGATGTGATGTGATAGGATGTCATGTCATGTGCTGTCATGTCATATGAGGTCATCCCATATGATTGCATATCATGTGATGCCACGTCATGTCATACGATGTCATATCATGTGATGTCAAGTCATGTGATGTTATGTCATATAATGCGATATCATATAATATGATGTCATGTCACGTGATATCGTGTGATGTGATATCATATTATGTAATGTAATCATCATATCATGTGATGTGATGTCATGTAATGTGATCACATTCCATGTTCCGATTATTACATCGATAACCCTGTCGATAGTTGTGTCGATAAAAATATCGATTACAGTATCCATAAACATATAGAACAATATAACGGTTGCATTTAAGCGAATTTTCTTTACTTTTTCAATGAGGAAGGTATCCCAATCCCTATGACCCCAAATAATGGAAGAGCCATGTAGAAATTACTGGAAGCGAAATTTTTTCTATAATCTATATGTGACCTGGTCTACGGAAAGGGGGCTTAGGTGTCAAAAAATCAATTTTCACTTTTTGGTTGATTCGGATGGAAGATGAGATGCTTTTTCACGTGGTGAAAAGCAGAAAATCCTAACTTGCTTAGAAGTGTACTAAAAATGTAGAGAAAGAAGAGTAAAAATACGACAAAATATAATTTATTGGTAATGAACAAAATACATTGAATTATAAGCTATAAAGACATGATTATACACTAGAAAAACGTATTATGGGCCAAAAATAATAATGCTGAGTAGTTTATGTATTTTTCTTTGTTGAACTCCTCATCAACACTCATGTTTCATTTCATGCGAAATGCGAAGACGATAATCAACAGAAACAGTAAACGTCACTTCTTCAGTGTTACTTTTTTGAATGTTCCACACTAGCGACTTACACGATGAACTATAATAATATTCCGACCAACAACAACACTTACTGGACGAACAACAACACTTACTGGACCAACAACAACACTTACTGGACGTCCGGCGCGGAGAACAATTAACGAGATAATGGGAAACTGACGAAACGAGTTGCTTACTTTTAACAGCTTTTTCACAGAAAACTAGTTTTCGCACGTAAGCTCCCTTTTCGTAGACCAGGTCACATATAACTACATAAAATGATAGCCGTTTTCTTTGTTCTGCAAGATGAGCAAAATAAATAAAAGCTTGTAAAATTAGGGTAAGTGTAGAACCAGTGCAGGTAAACGCAAAAATTTCTTTGATAATTGATAATAGTTGCATACTTTTAAAACCGGTATCGCTAATGTGCAGGTATGTTGAATGCTTCTATCGGAGCAGTCTCCTTACAAATATTAAAAATTATGCAACTGATGCGCATTTTGGAGTAGGTATCTTAAATGTGCACTTAACCACAAAGGCAGCAGAGCAAAATATACTGTATCGTTTTTATAACCGATGTTTTCTAACATCGATGTTTGTTGTTGTTTTTAAGAGTTATGTTGCATCCCTAGCAGCAACTGGCACTTTAATTTATATTAGGGGAGCTCACGTTGAGTAGCATTTTAGGTGTAAAGTTGCTACGTAGCAATCTACCACATGTTTTGTTGCTCTTCCAACAACAAATTGCGTGCTAGATTGCTACGTAGCAACTTTACACCTAAAATGCCACGGAAAGTGAGTACCGCTATTGTTTTTTATGATGTATGCGTTCCTCAATCACATCCCAATAAACATTGGGCTTGGTTAACAATTCGAAAATGATTGTAAAACGAATCTTATTTTCGGGTCTCACCTTCGATAACTAATGTGGAACAGTGTTGCCGTTTTAGCCCTTTGGTGGCTAGATTTAGCTACCACATACTTTTTTTGGCCACATAAAATTAAAATTGCCCCTAGCTCTTTTTTTAGCCCTTTGGAGAATTTATTCATACTGGGCATGAAAAAGTTGAAAGAAAGACTGACATAGACATATGTATTTTATGTTCCTTACGTTTTTATACATACATACTGTATAAGTGTTAGGGCTGTTTTTTAGTTACATATCTATTAACGATTTAACTATAGTTTAAAATAGATAAGTTTACGGCCCTTAGGGCCAGTTTTTCAGTGCCAGTTTAAACTCAGATTAAGTAATCTGGGGTTAAATTGAACAGCTGGCTTACACTTGATTGGCTGATCTTAGTTTAAACCAGCAGAACCGGGCGTTTAAACTTAGTTTGAACTACAGCCGTGCACTGAAAAACTGGCCCCCAATATGCTTCATTAGTTAAATGGCCCATCAAGTCGATTGACCGTGTATGTTCTTGTGGTGTGATTATACCAGCTGCTGGTGCGGCTTCAAAAACTATTTGAAAATTGTATGATTGTACCAGCATGAGCGTGAGTGGTGAAATTAGCTCAATTTTCTAAGTAAAAAATATTTTGGCGGAAATTTCAGAGCCGTGTTTGTGGAATATTAAGTTCACGATTTGCAGTTGTGAATAAAAAAAAAACAATGTTTAACAAAATGGTAGAAAAATTATGAAATTTCGGCTCAACTCATTTCGATCTTTCCTCGACCTCATTTGTAAAGAAATAAATATTGTACCAGCATGCTGGTAAGTTATATGCGTCGAGCCTGATGGTACAATCACTTGATCGAGCCAGCATGTTGATGTCGTATATTTTCCCTTTTATACGAAAAGGTCTTTGGTTGGATAAAATATTAGATTTTTTCCAGAGTTCATTGTTTTTCTAAAGGTACCATTGCTTATCGAAAATATTTGGGGGTATACTTTTATATGATTATGTAAGTAAACAATTTTAGCTACCATTTTTAGCCACAACGACTTTTTTTAGCTCTTTTTAGCCCTTTTTTAAAGGAATTAGGCTACCACTAAAAATGCTTCGCGGCAACACTGATGTGGAACAGTATTCGATTTGAGAACTAGGCCATTCTCCAGCAAAACGGAACCTTCGTTATACAATGTATTTTTCCTTTGTTAGGAATTCGAAAACTAGCCCATTAGCGAAATGAGATTTTAATGAGAGAAAGTAATTGATATTTCCCTTCAAGAATGAGGTGGATTTCGAGCCCATCTCAAGTGTATTTCCAATATAATATGAACGTTGTAAAACTAAAGTTGGCTATGACTTCGTTCTCAGTTCAATATGCATATTGTATATATTGTTTATTGGGATAGTTTTTATACCCGAGCGCACTTGTGCACAAGGGTATTATAACTTTGTTCACATAACGGTTATTTGTAACAGGCGAAACGAATCGAGATAGATATAGACAAATGTATACATAAATGATCAGGACGAAAAGAAAATCGATTAAGCGGTGACTGTCTGTCCGCCCGTCCGTCCATCTGTGCACCCGATAACTCGAGTAAAAATTAAGATATATTAACGAAACTTGGTACGTGGACAATAACCACGCCTATCTCCCATATAACGGTAATTTTCAGAAATACGAAAACTGCGATATTTTAGTAACTACTAAAGATTATTCACTCAAAATTGATATTTACAATAATTTTTAGACAAAAAATAAAAATATTATAAATTTTTGGAAAAAGGGGCGTAACCACACCCACTTATGGTTATATGCACGTATTTCTTCCAAACTTGGCACAGCTGTTGGCTTTGGTACAGCATACCAATTTTTAAAATCGGACAATAACCACGCCCACATGTCATATAAGGGTAATTTAGAGAAATACGAAATCTTCGATAAATCAGTACATATTAAAGGTAATTTATTCAAACTTGACGCTTGCAGCTATTCTTTACCAAGAAATACGTTTATGATAAAATTTTGGAAGATGGGCGTGGCACCGCCCACTTATGACCACATATATGTATCTCGGTAACCGTTCTACCAATTTGTACCAAACCTGGTATGGTTATTGTGCTTGCCACACAAAAGCAAAACATTCAAAATTATTGAAATCGGACTAAAATTACGGCTTTTCATATAACGGAAAATTTTAGAAATGCTTCAAACTGCAATATTTCGAAATTATAGGACGCTAATTTACTCAAAATTGATACACCCCGGCTTACCATGTAGCGGTAGATTTCGGAAAGGTGAAAAACATATATTTAATATTTGCGCCGGGTATTTAATATTCGGCTCCGCCCGAACTTAGACTTTCTTACTTGTTTAAATATAATTTTAAAAATGTATTACATTAAGATTTGGCTGTATTATAGTGAGTTTATCGTAAATTTTAAATAGTTTTATTTCATGGTATGATTAAATGCTTTCAGCTATTTAATTTTTACTCATATTCATAATAGTTATGTCTCAATGTTAATCCCGGGGTAAATTCCGGAATCCCGGGATTACATAAAAAATATCCTGAAATCCTGCGATCACAATTTTCCGCATATTTTGGCATTCCTAATATGTACGTATGGAGTCAATATGTATGAGGATCTATTTATTCAATGTAACTCGCCCCTACGATAATCCACCGAACGACCACTAGCTTACCGTACAGACACTACTATGCGAGCATATGAATGTGGTTTTAATATTTTTGCGGTTCGCTCATTTCAACCAAACTAACTCTCACTGGGCCAAATGAGTTGCAAAGTTTAATGAACGCTGCCGGTGATGGGAGAAGAATATGCGAGCATAATGAATACTATTCATAGAACTTTGGCAGAATCCGTGCATTTATTATGGTAATGCTTGTAAAAAGAAGATTTAAACTAGCAACAAATAATATTTTGGTGCTTACACTTTTGCTTAGTGCTTGGCCGAGCTTCTCATTCACTTTGTCGTAAGAGTTATGATATTGTTACACGCCGTCTTCGTACGGCAAATGGATTTTAGGAGCAGATTTTTCAGGGCAGAGATATATTCGGGGGTTTTCCATTGCCTCCCGAGTGGCGACCGCTGTCCGAAAAAACTTTTCTAGTTTAGATGCTGCTCGGACCAGGGATCGAACGCAGGTCTTACGGAGTGGTAGCACGCACCTCTAACCACTCAGCCATACCTGCCGAATAGTTTGGATAGCAAACTTGTATGTTGGAAACTGCGAGAAAATTATTAATTCCAATGCAAGCGAGGGCGCATATTGCGGAGTCTGAAAATGAGAAAAAATTCTATTTGTTTAAATCTACATAGCTTAACTTTACTTTTTTATTAGATTTCGAATGGAGTGGAATCAGTACTTCCAACATATTTATAGCGTAGCAAATTCAACATGTGTTGCGAAAAAAGATAATGAAAAAAAACAAAAAAATATTATCCAACTCAACGCCGATAAGCTAAGAAGAGGACTACTAATCGCTTACGCTTGGATACTCGTACATGGCGTATGAGTAACGTCGAAATATTTTATTACATTAAACGAGCAATTCTTGTATGTATACATATCCATATCTCTGAAACGCCTCTAACGATTTTTAAGACACATACGCTCGAGATATGTAGCATTCATTCCAGCGTATATCGGAATAGGGTTTCCACCTAAATTTTGGAGTAAGAAATTTACTTAAAAGCAGAGCTGTTAAATTTCCATTACGATTAGTAATCATA
>NW_023460602.1:9153-10390 GCF_013731165.1 Rhagoletis pomonella | reverse complement strand
TATATTTTCCAAGCAGGAAAAGAAATGAAAATGTGTATTTTTTGTTGTTTACCCAGCCAGCAGAGAAACGTACTTTTTGCTGACAGTGCAGTTTTCGTAAATTTTTCGTATCCGGAAACGTTCGGAAAACGATTTCGATATTTGTTCATTTTTCGTATCCGAAAAATGTCATCATCTTATTTCACAATAATAATTTTAAAATATTTGTTCAACCTGAGCATTTGAAAACATGTATTCGTATTCGCCAGTAGCTGAGTGTGCAGAGAAGTGTGCTAGTATTTGTAAGCTTTCCAAGGTTCGAATTCCATCAGAAGCAACACATTAAAGTTATTTATTCAAATTGAAATAATTGCTGAATCTTAAATTTGTTTTCTATTTGCTTTCCTGTAACTATGAAAAAGTTTCTGCGAAGTTCATAATGAAATCGTTTTCAACGAAAAATTGACTCAGACAAATTTCAGGAAAACAACCGAAAGCGCATCCTTTTTCCAACCATTTTCGATAGTTTTCTGCACATACGTTTCGGATGAACACTTTAGTGGCAGAACTGATTTGAAAAACGTCCGAAAACGGAATCGGAAAACGGATGAAACATCAGGTTTTTATACGAAATTGTTTCCATTTTCGGATAGGTTTCCGGATATTTTGCTGGCTGGGTACACAAAGACTTGCCAAATGTACATATAAGTCAAAAGTATAGAAGGTATGTATACTTCTCCCCTTTAATTTTTTCATGCAGTTTATGCTTCTTTCTGGCTTTTACAAAATGCAGGGATACCGCACTTATTTCGGTACAATATTTTCGTAATATATTTTCAATTCGAAATCAAAGAAAAACATCCCACGAAAGTGTTTGCGATTTTAGAACAATTAGTGTATATTTGCAAACTACTGCAAAGAATGGAGTGTAATATCTTAAAAGGTTCAGAGAATTAACGAAACAAACAAACGCTTTATGGTCTCGTGTTTCCTTCAAACCGCATTGCTATTTTTTCTAACTTTTCCTTTTGTTTTGCGCTGTAACCGCTTAAGTTATGTCTTTTAATTTATACATGTGAACTATTTTCAATGAGCATTTTTTCATTTGCGACTGAATTTTGGGTACATTTTATTTCATTATTTTTATACCCGCGCGCACTTGTGCACAAGGGTATTATAACTTTGTTCACATAACGGTTGTTTGTAACAGGCAAAACGAATCGAGATAGATATAGACAAATGTATACATAAATGATCA
>NW_023460602.1:3372-9053 GCF_013731165.1 Rhagoletis pomonella | reverse complement strand
TTTTTCGTCTAAAAATTATTGTAAATATCAATTTTGAGTGAATAATTGATATTTACAATAATTTTTAGACGAAAAATAAGAATATTATAAATTTTTGAAAAATGGGCGTAGCCATGCCTACTTATGGTTACATGTGAATATCTTGGCAACCGCTGCACCGATTTCTTCCAGTTGTTGGCCTTGGTACAGCATACCAAATGGCTGAAAATTTTTAAAATCGGACAATAACCACGCCACCATACCATATAAGGGTAATTTAGAGAAATATGAAATCTTCGATAAATCAGTAAATATTAAAGCTAATTTATTCAAAATTGACGCATGCAATTCTTTACCAATAAATACGTTTATGATCAAATTTTGAAGAATGGGTGCGGCACCGCCCACTTATGATCACATATATGTATCTCGGTAACCGTGCTACCAATTTGTACCAAACTCCGTATGATTATTGTGCTTGCCACATAAAAGCAAAATATTCAAAATTATTGAAATCGGACTAAAATTACGGCTTTTCATATAACGGTAAATTTTAGAAATGCTTGGAACTACAATATTTCGAAATTTGTGGACGCTAATTTACTCAAAATTGATACACCCCGGCTTACCATGTAGCGGTAGCTTTCGTAAAGGTGAAAAACATATACATATTTTACATTTGCGCCGGGTATTTATTGTTTGGCCCCGCCCGAACTTAGACTTTCTTACTGTTTATATTACATATATACACTCCGATCTTCGGGATAGTATTTTGAATATACCAGCAATATACATATGTAAAAGTAGTGGCGGCTGCTGTAGAGCATTACGCAAAGCCTGAGTTCAAGCCCAGTTTCCCCACCAACATCAAAATATAAAAAACTAAAATTTTTTTTTCTAATAGCGGTTGCCCCTCTGTTGATAATGGCAAACCTCCGAGTGTATTCGTCATGGTAACAGCTTCTCAAAAAATACAGTTGCCGTTCGGAGTCGGCGTAAAACTGTCCTTTACTTTGTGTGACAAAATCACGGACGCCACATATCGGAGGAGAAGCTAGGCCAAACACTAACATATTGTGTAAGCACCAATATGTATATCGTCGTTTAAAGTACAAAAGGGCGTATCGTAGTTCGGCAAAACCTCGAAAGTGAAATTTGTGCCAAAAAAGATATTTGGTCAACGGAAGCTCCTAACATCAAGCCCTTAGACATTTATAATAAAATATCGATACTTAGATATAAGGAGGAGAGATAATTAAGTTTAAAAGAGAGAACCGTTTTTAATTAGGACAAGTTTTACTCTCTCCTATAAAATTTAGTCAACCTCACATACGAGGTTTTGCATTTTCTTGATGGGCGGTTTTGTACTTTAAACAACGATATGTAGAAGTATTGCATACATATTTTGGTGATTTTCAAGTATAAAATCCTTTGAGAGACGGAAGGAAATGGCATCCCTATGATTTCAACTTACGCCAAACGTTTCGTAAACAAGCAATTCTGAACAAATAACTGTTTTTCCACAAAGATGTTTTAATGGAAGCATTACAAATACGGAAAGATAGCAATCTACAAGGCTTTATTGGCAGTAGGTCCTTTTTAAAGCACAAGCATGAAGCACGAAGCTAGCACAAAATAAAATTTTTTATTTGTAGTTTACAAAAACAATAATGCCAAGTATATAAGTCAAAGGGAAAAGTAAAAGTGCAGTCATTGCGAAAGGTCGTGTTTTTGCTCGCTCCCTGTTTATCTAATTTAAAAGTTAATCTCATTATTCTTCTTGTTGATGCCACTACCTAAAAGTGCTATCTGCTCGGATTGTAATAAACCCATAAACTCTGGACCTGACATTACGTGCAAAATTTGCAAAGATAGTTTTCATACAATATGTACAAATATCCAATTAAATGTGATTTCGGAAATTTTCGCGAAAAATATGTAGGAACATTGTCTTCGTTTGCAATTACTGCTTACGTGTCTCATCGAACTTAATAGCAACGATCACTCATTTATCTAAAGAACTCAATGTGCTAAAATGTAAATTTGCTGAATTCTCGTGCAATAAAAACTCCCAAATAAATGCTGCTAATGATGAGAGATGCTCACTCGTCAGTAAAAATGCGCCTAATGAAAATCTAAAAACAATGCCTACAATCTACGTTCTAAAAAATGTGTTTCTAATAATTCTAACAACAAAGTTCAGTCAGCTGGCTCAATTCGCGAATCTCCAGTTATCCTATCAGTCACTGTGACCAGAGAGCAGTGTTGCCAGGTCTTCGGCATGAGAAAACGTCCCTCTTGGTGTGAAACGTCTTATTCAAATGAATGTACAAACAATTATTCTTATTAAACTTTTATTATATTTTTATTATATACATTTAAAATTCATTGTAAACTAGTATGAGAGCGTTAATATAAAAATCATTTTATACATACACTTGTGATCAGCTGATTAAGCCATCACCATTTTGATCGATTTTCGCTTTTTCTCTTTTGTTTATTTAATGTTTACTATTTTTCCATTTAAGCCAAGCTCATTATATAACAAACAAAATATAAATCCACATTTCAACCTTTGTGCAAAAATTATAACAATCTGCAAAGCTTCAGCTAGATTTTCAACTTTTTATTTCGATTTTTTTAAATTTTTAATTCTGCTAATGTCGACGTCGAAGCTGCTGAAAACTCTGTCAACGATCCCACCAATTTGACTACTGTACGCAGCATGAAAGATAATGAAAGCGCAAACAGTCAACGACGTAACGTAGACGTAGTTTGACACAGACACGATCTACCTTATGGGATTCACGTACTAAGTGCTCATTTACACACGGCGATTTTTGTTGCCGCAACTCGACGTTTGTAGGAGAGAGCGTGACGAGGAAAGGAGAGGGGCACCGAGTTGCTCGTGCTCGGGCAACACGCTTTGTGCTCTCGTTCGGCTGTGTACATTGAATCACGATTGAGAGAATACAAAGGTTGCGCCGATCTCGGACCGCTATTCCTCTCTTAACGAATTTGACAGAATCGTTGTTTGCATGACGTCACACTGGTGCAACTTGTTTACGTTTTCCTTGCAACATTTTTTCTTCTTCTTCCATTCTTGCTCACGTTTTGGCATTTCTCGCTACGTACGTAAACCTACGTTTACGCTACGTCGTTGACTAACTGCGCTTTGAGATTGGTTCTGTTTCCGCCCCGCTTTCTGCGTCTATCGATGGACGAGTACGCCGTGACCAGGGTTGCCACTTTGGAAAATTGTTACCAAAATTGGTAGAAAAAATTTGGGTTGGTAAAAAGGTAAATTTTTTCTCATTTTGGTAGATTTTTGATGAACTTTCCGTTCCCGATTTATTTTTCGTAGTTATCTTTAAATATATTATACATTTCTTGGCACACTTTTTATACCCGAGCGCACTTGTGCACAAGGGTATATTAATTTTGTTCACATAACGGTTGTTTGTAACAGCCCAAACGAATCGAGATAGATATAGACAAATGTATACATAAATGATCAGGATGAAAAAAGAAATCGATTAAGCCATGTCTGTCTGTCCGTCCGTCCGTGTACACGATAACTCGAGCAAAAATTGAGATATCTCAACGAAATTTGGTATGTAGGTTTCCCTTAATCCAAGGTAGGTTGGTATTGAAAATGGGCGAAATCGGACTGTAACCACGCCCACTACCTATATAACGGTAATTTCCAGAAATACGAAAACTGCGATATTTTAGTAATTACTGAAGATAATTCACTCAAAATTGATATTTACAATAATTTTTAGACGGAAAATAAGAATATTATACATTTTTGGAAAATGGGCGTAGCCACGCCCACTTATGGTTACATGTGTATATCTTGGTAACCGCTGCACCAATTTCTTCCAAGCTTGGCACAGTTGTTGGCCTTGGTACACCATACCAAATGGCCGAAAATCTTTTAATTCGGACAATAACCACGCCCACATCCCTCATAACGGTAATTTAGAGAAATACAAAATCTTTGATAAATCAGTAAATAAATATAATTTATTCAAAATTGATGCTTGCAAAAATTCTTTACCAAGAAATACTTTTATGGTACAATTTTGGAAAATGGGCGGGGCACCGCCCGCTTATGATCACATATATGTATATCGGTAACCGTTCTACCAATTTGTACCAAACTCGGTGTGGTTATTGTGCTTGCCACGTGAAAGCAAAGCGTTGAAAATTATTGAAATCGGACTAAAATTACGGCCGCTTTTCATATAACGATAAATTTCAGAAATGCTTGAAACTCCAATATTTCGAAATTGAAGGACGTGTAGCATGACAGCTAAGCAAAACAAAATGTTCACACAATATTAAGTAAAAAGTTCAATATACTTTTGGCAATAACTAGGCCAAAGTACTCAAATCAATTTAGCTTGCGCTGCACTTCTCCAATAACATAAACTCGATTGAACCCATATACATTTATGTATGCATGCACAACAACGTAGAATCATAAGCATGACTAACAACTTAGAAATGTAAGTTTGTAAATTAGATTACTCATAAGGTAGATTGTAAGCATATAAGAGAACGGCGATGAGCCGAATAAAACATTCCCACTTTAAGACTCAACGTTTTTACTTGCGTTTTACTTTTGGAATCATTGTGGGGCATTTTAATGCTCACCTAAATGCGGCTGTAGAGCTAAGACAATACTAAACTCCTTCCAATCTTTACATGGCGATCCTGCCAGCTCAAGCTAGATCCTGCCAGCTCAAATCTAGATCCTACCAACCCAAATCTAGACCCTGCCAACTCTATCAAGACCCTGCCAGTACATTATGGTAGAGGAATACGTTCCGGAAGGATCGAAAAACGCAGAAGAATACCCCAAATACATCCCTACAAAAATTGTAATAGGACCCAAACCAATATCCCTAGAGGAATACCGGCAAAGGCAAAACCGCCAAAAAGCCAACTTACAAGAGTTTAGGCAACGAATAAGCTGCGAACATAAACCCAAAAAACGTGGAGGTAGAAAGCGAAGGCACCAAAAAGAATGTACAGAACTACAGCGAATAATTAACATCAGTCGCGGGCAACAAAAGAAGAAGTTGATAACCAAACTAAAAGATCTGCACAAAAATGGGTGGAACCCAGCAACAACAACAACGCAGAACCACCAAAAGGATCATTAGGAAATTTATAGTATGAACAGGGAAACCACCTTAGTAGACTTCATAAATCCAAAAACTAGGGAAGAAGAAACAAGGAGAATGTTAGCACAAATAAGACAGCTATAACTAATAAAAATACAAAAAAAAAAATTTTTTTTATTAAATTAAAAAACAAGAACTAATAATAAAAAGGAAAATTATTTTTCTCATTCATTTTTTTTTCAACCGTAAAATATTATTAACATAAAAATGACTTGGTGGAAAATTGCACTAAACGGCATATTAATAGGAATAACAGGATACGAAGTAGGAAAAGAAACCTCAGGTGAAAACACCTACGAAACTAAAGTAATTAAATATCAAGCACATCCTATCGTAGAAAACAAGGAAGAAGTTCCCGATAAGTGGTTGACCGCTTTTGCATGCGTAGCTACATGTTTAATTGTCGCAATGGTAATCTTGATAAAAAATTACATTAAAAACAAATTGAGACAATTAAACAATGTACAACAACGCGTATAACTCTCTCAATAAAAAGAAACAACTTTC
>NW_023460602.1:0-3272 GCF_013731165.1 Rhagoletis pomonella | reverse complement strand
TTTTCTTTTTTTGTGGCTCTTTGTAGCATTTAGAACTTAGATGTGGCTCTTTTCGGCCTCAGCCTTGCCCACCCCTACTGTATACATTTTCATACAAGGCAGGATTAAACAGTATTAAAAATATGATGCAGAAACACAACAGCAAACAACGGCTGGGCTAAGAAGCAATGACATGCTATAACAGTATGTTTGAGACGGAATGACATGGCATAGCAATGCATGATGGTGCCTTTACATGGTATGAATCTGTTCATAAGCCGTATGAATTTTCCTATAAAAGAAGCACCAACTCTATGAAGACATGAATGAAAGCGATGCATATTTAACAATTTTCATTTCATTTCATTTATTAAAGTCTATGGCTACAAAACCCTTGCAGACTAGAATACAAAATTATCTTAATACTACAGATTAGAAACTAAAAAAAAAGGAAGATTAAAACAAGTAAGAAAGCCTAAGTTCGGGCTGAGCCGAACATTAAATACCCGGCGCAAGTGTTAAATATATGTTTTACACCTTTCCGAAAGCTACCGCTACATGATAAGCGGGTGTATAAATTTTAAATAAACTAGCATCCTTAAATTTCGAAATATTGAAATTTAAAGCATTTCTGAAATTTACCGTTATATGAAAAGCGATTCGATTTCAACAATTTTCAACGGTTTGCTTTTATGTGGCAAGCACAATAACCATACCGAATTTGGTACATATTGCTAGAACGGTTAACAAGATACATATATGTGATCATAAGTGGGCGGTGCCACGCCCATTTTCCAAAATTGTATCATAAACGTATTTCCTGGTAAAGATTTGTTGCAACCATGAATTTTGAATAAATTAGCTTTAATGTTTACTGATTTATCGAGGATTTCGTATTTCTCGAAATTACCGTTATATGGGATGTGGGCGTGGTTATTGTCTTGGTATGCTGTACCAGGGTCAACAACTGTGCTAAGTTTGGAAGAAACTGGTGCGGCGGTTACCAAGATATACACATGTAACTATAAGTGGGCGTGGCTACGCCCATTTTCCAAAAATTTTAAATATTCTTATTTTTCGTCTAAAAGTTATTCTAAAAATCAATATTGAGTAGTTACTAAAATATCGCAGTTTTCGTATTTCTGAAAATTACCGTTATATGGGAGGTAGGCGTGGTTATTGTCCGATTTCGCCCATTTTCGATACCATCCGTCTTACGCTCAAAAGAAGTGCATGTACCAAGTTTCGTTAAGATATCTCAATTTTTACTCGAGTTATCGTGTGCACAGACGGAAGGACGGACGGACGGAGGGACGGACGGACAGACAGTCACCGCTTAATCGATTTCTCTTTTCATTCTGATCATTTATGTATACATTTGTCTATGTCTATCTGGATACGTTTTGCCTGTTACAAACAACCGTTATGCGAACAAAGTTATAATACCCTTGTGCACAAGTTCGCTCGGGTATAAAAATAATGAGATAGGATCGTAGACTCAAACAATGATGTGGGCATCGCAAAATCAAGATCAAGTTTATTAAATATGTTATTATATTCATTTAGAGCCCTAATAACGGGGGCGAAATCATAATATTGAGATTTAGCAACTTTAACAGGCTCATTAAAATGAAGCGGTTGCAGAGCAAACCGAATGAAACTTCTCTGCGCTCTTTCAATTGTTAGGGAATGAGACGCATATATCGGATTCCAAATTATGGAGGCGTATTCCAATTTAGACCGCACTAAGGAATTGTAAATTTGCACGTATATGGATCTTTAAAATCACTAGCATAGGGCCTCATGTAAGCTAAGTTAGAATGCGCCTTAGGAATGATGTAATTGATATGATTAACAAAGGTAAATCCCGAATCAAAGAGCACTCCTAGATCCAGGAATTCAACAACATGGCCAAGCTCAACACATGAGACTGAGTATTTTGAAGGTATTAGATTCCGTGATTTAGACAAGGTCATATGGAAATATTTATTAATATTAAGAGACAGTTTATTTCTAATACTCCAATCAGTTAGCTTATTTAAGTCACATTGAAGTGCATAAACATCTGGCGGGCAGGTAATCTTACTAAAGAGTTTCAGGTCGTCCGCGTAAAGTAGAAATTTATAATGACTAAACCAGGCTCCAATGTCGTTTATAAACAAAACAAATAATACAGGACCAAGAATACTACCCTGAGCCACACCCAAAGTGGCCACAAAGGGGTATGATTTAGAATTCTCGATTTCCACAAAGGAGATTCTATTAGTGATAGAAATACTGGGTGGAAACCGAGACTTTTAAGCTTTCCTAATAAAATGTGGTGCGACACGGTATCAAATGCTTTTGAGAAATCCGTATAAATTGTATGAACTTGCAAGCCGCATTTGAAAGCAGAGATACAGTGCTCAGAAAAGACTGTCAAATTGGTAACTGTCGAGTGCCCACAAACAAAACCATGTTAATGCGGGTCTAAAATTATATATATATATATATATATACATATATCGTGTATATAAATTTAAAAATCACCGCAATTTAAAATTTTTAGAGCTTTGATAGTTTTGAATTTGTTGAAGCTTCCCATTTTAAATAACTTGAGTGCAATTCCAAAATATTCTAAACTTTCAAAACTTTGTGAATTTGAGAAATTTTAGTAAATCACAGTAATTCAATATAATGATGAATACTAGATTTCTATAAATTTTTTATTTTTCAAAAATTTTGAGAATTGTAGGAATTCTAACAAATTTTTTCTAATTAAAATTGTCGAATATACAAAATTGATCAAACGAAATTAAAAATTTTCGAATGTTGAAAATATTTACATATTTCGTCGTTTTTGAAATTTTAAAAAATTTTCGTAATCCTTGAAGATTCAAAAAATTTTTGGACGTTGTTGTTTTCAAAATTTTCAAAAAATTTAAAGTTATCAAACTTTGTTATATCAATACAATTATGGAAAAGTTCCAAAAAGTGGAACAAATTTGGAATTTTTCAAAAATGTTATAATCTTTTAGAATTTTAAGAATTTTCTATTTTTTACACACAAGTGCCATGAACATAAGAATTTTCCGACAATTTGTGATGCTTCACATTTTTACATTTTAGGATGGATTTATAAAATTCTCAAAATTTAGGAAAATATAAAAATTTCTAAAATCTCAATAATTTTGTACATTTCAAAATATTCTCATTTTACCAAAATTTCTAGAATCTCCCGGACTTAGATAGTTTTTGAAATTTTTAAAAATTATCCTAAAAATAATAAATCTCAAGAAATTTAATGATATTAA
>NW_023460601.1:0-34488 GCF_013731165.1 Rhagoletis pomonella | reverse complement strand
ATAGATAATAGATAATAGATAATAGATAATAGATAATAGATAATAGAAAATAGATAATAGATACATATAACTATAGTAGATCAATGTACATCCCATACATAGTACATTGTAGATTATTAAATTTCCAATATTCTTGTACACCCATACACACACGAAATGAGTGCAGTAGAAAAACAAATTATCTTTTTTGCTAAATGCAATTCATATATATATATTTGCTCTTGGGCACTGCAGCAAGTATCTCGTAAGTAATTACTAAGTGTTTTTCCTTGCTATATTTATTGCATTTTTGAAAAACAAAAAAGTCGATTTCTACTTACAGTTTCTCTACGAATAGGTAGATATACATACATACTGCGTTTCTACGCCTTTTTATGAATGCATATGTACTATGTATATAAACTAGCGAGAATCTCAAGGGGATTTCATTTGAAGTTTTTCATTATTTTCAATTTGCTTTGTTCTTGTTTTTTTTTCTAATTTTTTTGCATTTTGTATTTTGTATTCATTGTCTTCGCTTTTTTATATATGTAAATGTGTATGTATTTTGCTATACTGCCTTTTTTTGCAAGAATTTTGCTTTTGTTGTTGTTCTTTTTTTTATATCTGTCAGCTATTTAATAATAAAATTGCGGCGCTTTTTATGCATATTTTTATTGTTTGTTGTATTTCAATTTTGTTACTGTAGTTATGGTGATTTTTTATAAAAATATTTCTTAACACACATTTAGTATATAATCATGCACATGTATAGCGCATACATACATACATACATATATGTGTATGTATAGTTTAGTGTTTTTACAAATGCACTGAGATTTTTTCAACATACGTCTGACAACCAGAAAATGTGTGTGAATATACATATTTAAGTAAAAATATGAATGTATGTATGTATGTACGCAATATATACTTGTATATGTATGCACACATAAATATACATACATATAAATATGCATGTACATAAGTACGAGTACTATATCTTGCTACAAATTTATTTGAAATGATAAAAATATTTTTAATTGAATTTAATTCAAGGAGAGTCTAGTTTTTGTTGCCATATTCTTAATTTTTGTTTTTGTTTTTTTGCTCTTTTTTCGTGTTATATTTGTACTTTTTATAAAAATTTAATTTCCTGCTTTTAATGGGAATTTCGTAATTTTATTTATAAATGCAAAAACAAAAACAAAACAAAAAATATAAAAAAGCACGCCAAATTGCGTACACAACTCGATAAATGAACGTAACGAAAGGAAACCTCGTTCGATATGGAATGCAGTGAACTTACGCACACACATACATATAAACATGCAGGTACATAAATATCTACCTTCAAAGTTTTTGTAAATACTTATATATAAGTGCATATATACTTTTCAACAAATTGAAAGGTTTTATGTGGCACGGACTTTATAGCCACCGTTGAAATACTCAGCACCCAACCTCATCCCACAATGCATATGAAAGTTAATGCTGAGCATAAATTTTTGGGGTTTTTTGAGAGTTGAAGGGTAGACTGAAAGTTTTGTACGATGAAAAGCAGACTGCGACTATTGAATTGTCATAGTGGTTGCTCACTTTTCCCCGTACAAGTTTTTATACACTCTACAAAAGGTATAAAGTTTGATCCACCTTTTGTGCTTCAATTTTTTGTGCTCAACTCTAAGAAAACCAAAAATTTATGCGCAACTTTCAAAATACCAAAAATGTATACCCAATGTTTACTTTCAAGCGTTCATATGTACATACATATGTATGTATAACGTTCATTAGCTGGAAGAAAGTTGTATTTAAAAAAAAAAAAAACAATCAAAAAAGCGAAGGAAGCGGCTTTTAAAATTTTGGTCAAATGTTTCAACTTTAACAAAAAAAAAAATAACTCAAAAAATTTAATATATCTGATTGTAAAATCTAACCCAGGGGATAACTTTGTCAACTTAATTGGTTCATAATTAAAGTGGAAAAGAGCAAAATTGCAAGAAGTAGAAATTCTAAGTAAGGACAGTTGACTGTTGATGACAACCAAATAGGGTACAAAATTTTAGTTCCTTAACTATTTAAGTGGAAGGGTTATACCGCAAAAACACATACTTGAACAATTAGCGGTATGGCAGATATGTATATAAACTCGCTTTCCTGTTTTTCCAGATTTCAATACAAACTTTGCAATCGAATTTTAAGCTACTTCGCTGTGAGCTGGAAATTTTGAATATAGCTCGGAACCCGGCTGCAATTCAAACTACATATATGTAGGTGGGTTGCCATCTGTTTAAACAGTCAAATTCAACTTAAGCCATCAGTTAATGGAAATATTTATGACAATGTCAGACGAAAGAGAATTAAGAAGGCTTTACTTTGAAAATAATTTATAAGAGGGTTGCCACCTGTTTTAAAAGTCGAGTTTAGTTATATTAACAAATGCGAAAAGAAAGCTTTAGTTTGAAAATATTTTTAATTAGGGTTGCAACTTATTCGAAAAGTCATATCTATTTAACTAAATATAAATATTTATGTAAGTGGAAAGGGACGATAAATAAAGTCAGTTTCAAATTCTATACAGGCTAAAATAAAAAGTAGAAAAAAATCCATAAAAGCACCTTACAATTACAATTTTTTGATTTTTAGTCTCATAAATTGTTTATAATGAATATTGCCAAAATTTTGAAATCGAAACTTGTGAAGACTAATTCTAAGAGCCTAGGAAAAATTATTTACAACTTTTTAGTCCATTTATAAAAACGTGGTGTATTTAGGGTTACCGGATTGCATTTTTCACCCTGAGATTTAGGGAGTTTTTCGAAAAATATCCAAAAGGAGAAACTATACATAGGAGCATTTAAAAAGTATATTTTATGTGATTTTTTCTTAGTATACTTTATATGATTCATTAGTAAATAGTTTACAAAACTTGACGATAAAAAAGAGTTCGCAAGTTATAACACCATTTCGGGTTCATGAAGAAGTTATAAAGGTAGTAATTGCTGCGCAGAACCTAAACTCAAAAAAGAATATGTTTGATTATGACTTTCTTCCAAACAAGCAATATATATGTATGTACATATGTAGCTCCAAAATGCAATAATCATTAAGGCATACACATACATATATATACATACACATACATACATACATACATTGTAATGATTAATAATAAGCCATGCAAATCGGAAAATATCTGAGACTAAATTTTTATTCTGGAATTTCCGCAATTCTCCGTTATTTTGTAGTATATTTAAATTAAAAATTAACAAACATTCCCATGAGTTTATGTATGTACGTATGTACCTACATTCTTAAGAAATTTAGATTAGATTAGAATTTTATTTTATTTTTTTTTTGTTATTTAATTTTAATTATTTTTTCATAAAAATATAGTTAAATCCTTAACAAAACCCGTAAAAATCCAAGTGCAATATTTAAAACAAATCCAACAAACTTTGGTAAAAATTTGAAGCTTCTAATTAAATGTCTAAACAAAATTTTGAGTGTGCAATTTTGTGGTCCATTTAATTTTCGTGTAATAAAGTGCAAGTTTGAAGTTGATTCTTGGCAACTTTTTTTTGTTGATTGACGGTGTTGCCCATTTTCTTTGCATTATGGCCAAGAGCACTTTGAGTTGGGGCATAAGTGCGGTGACCAGATTTCTGGGGCCAAAAATCGGGACATTTCTAAAGCATCGAATCCGAACAAACAATTTTGTTTTTTTGGAATAAAAAAGACTTAATATAGTTTTAGTTAAAACAAAAAAAAGGAAAAAAAATAAAAAACGTTTATAATTTTTTATGAAAATATAACTTACTATCTAAAAAAAAACATGTAAATCAAAATTTTAAAATTTGTAGAACATTTATAAAGCTTCAACGAATTTTAGTAAATGTTCATCACAATTTGAAACATTTTTATTAGTACAATAAAGTGCAAGTTGGAAGAAGCCTGTTGATTTTTGACAAAAACAAAATTTTAACATAATGTGTTTATGAAACTTTGTCGAATTTTGCTGATTTTTATACAACTGACTTACATGATCTTTGTTGGGTAACGAGCCACACTTTCATAAAAAGTAGTAAACATTAAATAATCGAAAGGGGAATAGTCCCTATTTATATTTTCGCTACTCTAGCTACAGCTTATGTTTTATATATCCACGATTTTTTTGAGGGTATAAGTATTATTTTTTATAGTTTCATTAATTATGTTATTAATAAGGATGCTGGCTATGTTTATGGCTCACTTATATTCTATGTCCTTTTTGATAACGAAAGTGCTGCCTCGTTTGTATGAAAAATCGTTTTTTGGCCAGAGTACAGGGAGATTCTTAATAAATGAATAAAAAAAGCACTAAAAATCGGAACTTAATCGGCACAAATATGAAAAATCGGGGCACTTATACGTCCCGACTTTTAAAAAATATTCAGCGGAACAATTTTCTCAACATCGGTACTGTCCCGCCAAAATCGGTACGAATGGTCACCGTAGGCATAAGGCCATAACAATATACATATGTAGCATCATCTCTGACGCGGCACTGTGAATAAGAAAGACAATGGCAGCAATAATTTTACTAGCAAGTTTTACTAGCACGAGAAACTAGAAATTATAAAAATGAACTCACTAAATGGGGAAAATGTACATTTAATTGAAATACCAAACCGTGCTTCCAAATATTCAGTCAAGCAAAACAAACAGAGATCCATTAATGGAACCAAAGATCCATCGGGATCACCTCGTTGTTGTTGCAATTGCGTGCAAAATTTGTATCCTACTAATCCTGATCATTGGCCAAGAAAACTTCGCTTCACACGAAGGCCGGTATATAGACCAAGTCATCCACTGTTTTGGGATGGGCCAAATGTATTTGTCAGTCGTGCAAAAAGCAAAATAAACATTCACCCACCACTACCCCAAAGAATAGCCAACTAAAAATGTTAATACATACATATGTATGAAAGGCAAAGGGTGCTGCTGTTGTTGGTGCTTCTGCAGCTGTTGCTGTTACGGCTTGCGTCACTGCTTACTGAGCACGTTTTTTTTGGGCATTGAACTTGAATTAGTCAGCCCGTGTATGAATGAATTGTATATACATATATTTGTATGGATGTATGTCTGTGCACATGTGAGTCGACAAATCGTAGCCACGCAGTCACTGCACGTGCACATACATAACTAGTTACATACAAAGCACCCACCCTGCAGGGAAAGCTACTAGTTGTGAACTAGAATTCTACCAGTTTGCGTTTCAGTGTTAGCGACTGGTATTTTTAACATTGCGATGTCCTACGAGATGTCAGTTGTCGGGCTATTCATCGGCATCTACTAGTAGAAATACTAGTAACATCATACCAGTTGATGATATAGTCTGCCAAATCATCCCCCGTGAAAAGATAAGTATGCCATTTTGCTCGGGGAAATTTTTTTTATTTTGTTATAAATTTTTTTATTTTACAAGTATGTATTTCTTTCCATATGTATGTTTCTGCGGCAATGGAATTAGATTTTCAAAGCTTTTATTTTATAATTAAATTGAAATAATTGCATTGACTTACATTGATTTAATTTGAAAAATCTCAACAACCTCCAAGCGTACTCAGAACCAGAACCGGTAGTGGCAATTCAAAGGAAGATGTCACTGAACACTCGAAGTTCTTCGAAATTGTCGGAACTGGTAGGCCATTGCTTTAACACATACTAGTTAATGAACTAGTATTTTTACTGACTGATTTGGCTTTTCACTGCAAGGCATATGTATGTACATACAGATATGTGCATGCATCTCTTTATTCTGCAATGCGAGTGTGTAGGTTTGCACTCGAATATTACAACAACAACAATAACAATTTTCGGAACCAACAAGTGCACATGCGGCATGCGAGTGTCGAACAGCAATAATAATGCCAAGAGGCTATGCTGCGCAACAATAATACATAGCCACATTAGGATGCCTCACGAAAAAATTTGGGCTATTTTATGACACCCACCAAAATATTTAGTCTCAATTCGGTGCTAGTAAAGCACTCTTGGAAAATTTCTTTAAAATCCCCGTATTTCAATATTGCTGATAGTTAAATTTCTCAAACAAAAAAAAAACTTATACGATGTTCATACGTGCACCTTAGTTGCTCAATTAGAATTTTAGGAGATTACGGTGCTAATTGAGCTCAATTTACCACACAAGAGTTCCATCAATAATTTTCGCAAATAATTCTCAATTGAATATAAAATTAAGTTAGCGCTGAGAAGTCTGTTCAATAAACGAAGAAACTCTGTTTAATAAAAAAAAAAAACAAATGACTTATAAATGAAAATCAAAAAAGTTAAAAGCAAATTGTAGGTAAACTCAAATTCGAGAGAGAACGAAAAATGACACTGAAGATGGCACAGCGCCGAAATCAGTTTGTCTGCAAACCAAACTTGACAAGGGATGATGGAAATTTGTTCCAAAATTAATCGACTATTAAATTTTAAAGTTTTAAAGTTTACGCCAACTTTTTAATGCACTTTCAGCAGGGACCACTATGATTTTTATAATAAAAATCACAATTTAATCGTTTTTTTGTGATTTTTATTTTTTTCGAGCCTCTCAAATCGTTATTTTGTGATTTAAATTTTTTCCGATCAGAAACAATCGTTTTTTTCCGATTTTATAACCAATTTAAATTTTTTTATGATCTAAGAAATTACATGTAATAATAACGATTATATTTAATGTAATCGAAAAAATAAAAATCATAAAGTGATTCAGAATGATCGGAAAAATAAAAATTCAAGAATAACGATTATTTTTTAGCGAAAAAATAAAAACCATAAATTAACGCTTAAAAATTACCGAAAAAATCATAAAATAACGATTATAAGTTATCGAAAAAACCATAAAAATTATCGAAAAAATTAAAATGATGGAAAAGATTATTTTTAATCAAAAAAAATAAATAAAAATCATAAAAAACTTTTATAAATTATCGTAAAAATATAAATCAAAAAGTAACGATTTTTCAATGATTTTAAGATAAAAATCCTTCATAATAACAACTAATTTCGATCTCTGATTTTTACTGAAAACTTGAAACTCAGTTCTCTATTAAACGGTTTTCGTTTCCCATGTACCTATCATTGAAAATATATTTCCTATTACCTTTTTATACCGCTAAGAAATAAAGCCATTCCCGTTACACGAACAACTTTTGCTTTCAAATTGTCATTTGTATGTATGTATGCATGTAGTTTGGTGGGACCTATGAAATTGATGCAATTTTATAATTTTCTTGAGGAAAGAAAACTGATTTTTAATTGTATGGAGTACCAGGCAATCTAATATTCACAAGCTCGTCTATATGTACAAATGTATATACTCGTCAATATGAGTTGTTGGTGATTTGCTGAGCGACTAGACTAACTAGCAGCTGATTGTAACTGTGACTGCGACAGCAAAATAGCAGCAGCCATACTGGTAGCAGAACGATGGCACACGAATGCCGTTATAAAAACAAAAAATCTAAGAGGAAACAGAGGTTAAAAACAAAACGCAAATTACAAACAAAAATAACAACAAATAGGTAAGCAATGCTAATAACAGCATCAGCAAATCATACAATAAGTATACATACTACATACTATGTCCATATAATTATGTATGTATTTACATACGTATAGTAGATGAATATCACGAGAGCAGGACGAAAGGGGAAGCACAGTCATGCGATCTCCCTACACGTGCACCAAAATCGAAAAGTAACATTAAATATTTAGTGCATATGTATTTATTGTACCAGCTGTAATGCTATCAATTTAGAAAAAAGTAGATATTTTTGATTTCAATATATGTATGTATAATTTCGATACAAATTAGGAGCTCTCAATCAAAATCAGGTATTGGGTAATTTCGTGTTGAAGTTAATGTTTCGATTAAATATGAAATCCCATTCATGTAAAAGTTTACCTGTACTTTATTCCAACTTTATCCTTCCACCCACTATTCTTTTGATCTCACGTGAGCTGAAAAAAAGCTCAGAAAGCTTATCAGGAATGAAGACAAAGCTTCCAAGAATACTAGAATTTTCAAACTCTGAGGCACATAAACACCTAGTGAACCCCAGGCTGAACACAAACCTAGCTGCAGCGACTATTCCTATGTACGCAGAATGACGTTAAGGGTCTGAGTAGGAGTTGTCCGAATAAGGATTAGCTTCAGCTTTCGAAGACATTATTGTCTTCTCCTGCGCATTCCAAGAGGCGAGAACCACAAAGAACATTATAAGCTTAACCAAGACAGGCAATGCAGTAAATACTAATGGTTTAGTACACATGCCATCTATTCAAAAAGTGCCCAAAATTATTTTATTTCCCCAAAAAAAATGCAAAAGTATCTAATAAATACTTCACTGCAATTAACCTTACTTGATCTCGGTAGCTGAGACCGAACCGAAAAACTTGTAACGAGGAATGTACATTTTCTTTTTAATGGCAACCATACTTTGTATGGAACAAAATGCGTGACACAACAAAAAAAAATTATTAAAATCAACACGAATTTAATGGGTTAAAAACTGCATACTTAGAAACGTTGTTGTTTTTGTTAGATTTTATTGAATTTTTTTTTAATTTTCTACAAATTTGAAATTTAGACTTATATGATTTTTGTTAACAATAAGCGGCATTTTTATAAAAAAAAAAAAAATAAACATTAAACAAACAACCGAAAAATAGCCCATTCAATTTTAGTATAGTAAAGTGCAACTTTGAAGTAGGTGGGACTTAACGTTGATTTTCGGTCATTTTTTTCTTCACGATGTCTGTCATTTTCTTCCATAGGAATAGGAAGTACGTTCAACGATTTTTTTATATTGAGAAATATTGGGGAAATGAGCAACACCTTCGACAAAAATTGCCAAAAATCAACAGCAAGTCTCAGCTGCATATTTCAAATTTATACTTTGTTGAAATGCTTAAAGTTGAATGGGCTACAAAACTGCACACTCAAAATATTTCTAAGAAATCTAATTATGAAGTTCGAAATTTTTTACGAAAGTTTGTAGATTTTTTTAATGTTATTTCTTTTGTTTAAGAATGAACTATATTTGTAATAACAAATAACTAAAATTAAAAAATAATAAATTAAATAGTGAAAACTGGTCAATATTTGACTATTGTAAGGTTATGGTAGATGTAAATAAATGAATAATAATTTTTTTAAGTTTTAAACACTGCGTTAAAACCAACCTAATACGAGTATACAACCATTTGTGTATACCTACAAAGTTTCAAATTTGTAAAAAAAAACAAAAAAGTATATTTTGGCAGCAGGGCGTATGAGTAACACCAAATTTTATTCGTATTAAAAAGTATAAATTCACAAACAAACATACCTTTCAAAATACATACATACATACATAGTGCAGTAATGTAAATAAAATACACTCAAAATCATTAATCAAAAACCAAGCTGTTCCCGTTAGACTATTTTTTAAAGGCGTATAAATCGGATCTAAAATGTAATGAAAGTTGGCAGGCACTCAACTTTGGGGCAGGCGATTATGTAGTTCAGCTACCGTTTATATGGGAAATTTTTTTACATGCACATTTTCGGGGATTTTTGGTTTAAGTTTTGCGTCTTATAAAGTTAGCGGGTAAATGAAAAAAATGATTTCGGCGTTTTTTTGAATTAAGTCATCTAAGAATAAATAACATAATTATTTTTCTAACAAATATTTCTTAAATTTTGCTGAGATAAAAAAATTAATTTACCTAACAAGTTGGATACAAATCAATATTAATACAAACGTAACATTTTTTTTTGGGTAGTTTTTTTTTATTTTCATACGATTCAGTGTCTGGCTGACAAGATCGAAGTGCATCTTTGACCTCAATATTTCTGCAATGGAATCGAGCAAATCACTATTGGGTCCGGCGTTCGCTCACAGCATTCTCACCGTACACATCTGAAATTTGTCAGCGTATTTTTGTAGCCGTTCACTTTTTTTATAGTTAAAAAGCAAACCATAGCGATTTTCATCAGATATTTCACTTATTTTCAACTCAATATATGTGACCTGGTATACGGAAAGGGGGCTTAGGTGTCAAAAAATCAATTTTCACTTTTTGGTTGATTCGGATGGAAGATAAGATGCTTTTTCACGTGGTGAAAAGCAGAAAATCCTAACTTGCTTAGAAGTGTACTAAAAATGTAGAGAAAGAAGAGTAAAAACGAGTAAACGAAACGAGTTGCTTACTTTTAACAGCTATTTCACAGAAAACTAGTTTTCGCACGTAAGCTCCCTTTTCGTAGACCATGTCACATATATAAATTTTTGCACGAGCAACGAATTACAGAACTGTCTTCAAAAAAAATTTTGCCTGAGATCTTATAGGAAATTTACACGAGGCGATTTTTCAGGCGATTTTTAGTTGAATGCAATAATCGCCTGGTGTAAACGGCCATTCAACTAATCGCTTTCAATGAAATTGGTCGGCTGCCTACTTTCGTTCAACTTTTGATTCAACTAATCACCTGTGAAAGTTGAATTATGTAAATTCCCTATTAGCTTTCAAACGCACAAATCTGAAGTCAGTTTCGCTCCATCGAAAAACATGCCTGTCACATAATATTCGCCATGTTTTTTGAGGTTAAGACCCGTCCGGCTGAGCACATGAGTATCGTTGCCAGACCCATAGGGAGTATCGTTGAGGCATCTTATCCAAGTTGGACTGAAAAATTTTACCTGCTACAATATCCAGAATGGAGTTGTGTCAAAGTATCGTGAGAATTGCGAAGCAACTCGAGCCTTTCGTCTGCGATAGATGGTGTGGAACTCCTATGATGGAATTCAAAGCGTGAGAGTTGACGAAGGTGTTAATTGGTTCTCGATAAATGGCCTGTCTACATATAATAGTCTATATGTATTTGTATAGTCGGTCTGGTTCATTCCCAAGACAGTCGATTCTAAATGCTCGATTTTTTCCAAACACTAAAAATAACCGGCTCCTTTTTGGGAACCACTCTCAATGTAAATCAATATTAATAAATAATAAATATCTAGTTTTATTATTATTTATTTTATTTTATTTTACCCTGTCTCCGATTTCATTATTTTATTAAAGGAACTGGAGACAGTTAAAATTCTTAAAGAACAAATACATACATATGTACATACATATGTATGTAGTATTTCAAGTAAAATCGTAATTGGAAAGCATGTTACAAGACAGTGTTCAATAATTAACATTTACATACATTTTTAAGTGTAAAACAAACAAAAAAAATTGCTTTAATTCATTAACTTTTTAATATGTCTGAACTGAAATTGAGCCTAAATTATGGTGAAATGTGACGGAAGGAAATGCAAAAATTAATTTAATATTTTATGAATTTTTTCAACAGCTGTCCAAAAGCCGGAAGCATTTCTCAGCTGCAACTACGCTCCGCCTACCCAACCAGACAAAAATTTGATCGCACAAAACGAGTATAGCCAGTCATTTATTTAAAAATAAAAATATGCATTTTTTTTTAAGGTCAATACTTTTTTTATTATGTTACTCACCTGTTATATTTTACTGAGATTTTTCGCAACTGTTATTGTTGTTTTTTTACTGCCTTTAAACTAATTACTTTTTTTTTATGTTTTTGTGTTGTTTTTTTTTATGGAATGTATCGCTTTGTTATTCTCGACTGCGAGTAAAATAGCAAAATATTTGCTGTATTTATTAATGTTGACGTTTGGTTGCGTCACTTGTCACTGTCACTTTTTTCCCGTGCCGTACGGGCATTAACATTTAAAAATGAAATTTCAAATCGAAATTAACAGGGCTACGAGTTTGGTTAGTGCACGTAGCTGTAATGTTTATAGTTTTATTATTTTATTTTGTTGTTTTTTATTTCACTTTATCCGCTGTTTAAATTGTTTTGCTGAATCTCTGCTTTATTGTACATACAATACATTGACAAACACAGTGTGTTATTAAATAAGTTAGCTTATAATAAGTACAAACATACTAAGTATGTATGTATGTATGAATTTGCATGTGCATACATATGTACGTCTGTGTGTATGTACGCTTGTGCGTGGATTGATAAATTGGTATTTTATTTAATTACAGTTATTTTTAATTTTTTGCTTCTACCACTTAGCAGCCGCGAGATGAAACTTGAATGGTACGCTCACTAAATTCTAAAAAAAAGAATTGAAAAGAAAAATTTAAATATATACCTTCATACATTCATACATATGTATATATCTAGAGATATGTGTATGTATGTAGTTATGCATATGTATGTACATATGTACATATTTAGGTATGTATGTACATATGTTTTCATATTTTTAATTTTATAAATTCAGCCGAAGTGTCATTAAACCCGGAAACTTTTTTCAATAACAAAAAACACATCACCAACAATGAAATAATCAGAACAGCAGCAACAACGCTAAATGAATGACATTTTATCGTTTTCGCAAAACAAAAACAAAAAATCTTGCAAAATAAATTCATCAAAAAGTATTCTTCTGTTGTTGTTGCTTTTTTATTTTTTTATCTTCAACGCATTTGCTGTTTAACGAATGTCAAAGCTTTTTGCGCCTTTTTATTTAAAAGGTTCTTTTTTATTTATTAATTTTTTTAATAATTCAACTTTTTATAATTGCAAACAATAACCTAACCTTCAGCTTATTCACAATGAAATTGTTTCAATTAAATTTTAAGCCTACATACATATGTATGTACATATCAGGGATGCCAACTCCTCTGGGGCAAAGTCCCCGAAATTTCAGAAAAAATTCCCCTATTCTCGATGAAATTCCCCCAAAATTAATTTTGCTACCTATTTAAGGCACTTGAAGCTCAACATTAAATATCATTACTTATGAAATAAGGACAGTGTTTTTAACATTTCATGTTTATGATATAAAAAGCTAGTACGATGGCTTGGTGGCGAAAACGAAACGAGAAAGGAGGGTCTCAAGTGAAAACGTGGACAAATTTAGAAATGTCGCGACGCACAGTTGCAATTTCTTTAATATCCACACGGTTGCACGAGGCAATTACGTAATGTTTCAAACCCGTGGTACAAAATGAGAGACTGTTATCACAATTTGTAATTTATAAATGCAATTTTCTCCGCAATAGTAATGTTCTAATCAAAATCGTTTGAATATTGAATTCCCCAAAATTTAAAGTCGTTCCCCCGATTCCCCCGAGAAATTCAAATTCCACCAAAATCGGGGTATTCTCCCAAGGTTGGCATCACTGATACATATATATGTACATACATACATAGACACATAGATATCGTACGAATTAACGCAATATGAAAGTACGTATTTATAATTTGCTGTTATGTTTGTTTCTTGCTTTAATCTTACACTTGTGATATGCTTTCTCACTGCATAATTATGATATGGAATTTTCCTCCCGTTCAAGTCACTTGTCTCACAAACACACACCTATAAACTCTCCGATTAACAGTTATAAATTAAATTCTCCTTTTCTTCCCCTCTACTACATTCTATGATGTTTTTTTTTTTGTTTGTGTTTTTCACAACTTCCGACTTCCGCCGTCGGTTAATAAATGTTGACAACCGAAGGCGTGTACCGTTAAATTCTGACTGACGCGTTCAATTTGCGCGCACTGCACTCAATACGTTCACTTCCATTTACCTCAAACTCACATTTACGATTGCCAGTCGACGCCTCTGCTATGCTCGTTGATGCTGGCCACTTCGTTTGTAGCGAAGCCAAAGAATTTCACATAAAAACACCAACAGAATTTTTTGTAATTACGTTTTGTGCTGGTTTTTTATTGCAAGAATTGTTATTGTTTTCCGCATGGTTGCCAACACAGTATGGCTGGTGTTGATAATGAAGTAAATAAATCAGCTGCTACAGGTGACAATCGGTAAAACAGTGCTCAGCTGTGTTTCATGAGTCGTATTTTGCATGCCGCCGCTGTATGACCATCTAAATAGCTACTTATGTGAGACTTACGGAAAGTTTCTAAAGGCCGGTTACTCAATGTCTTGTTAACACTAATCTCCGGTAAAACATAGTTATCGACTCCCTGTTGTATGCATGGAGTCGAAGACGTCGATAACGATGTTTAACCGCAGATTAGTGTTAACCAGACATTGAGTAACCGGCCCTAAGACAATCACGGCAACCACTAGACGCATGGAAGGTGAAATTCCTGTTCAGCTTTCAGTGTGGGAAAAGAAAGACAAATACTGTCATAACTACAAATAATATGCATTTCTAATATCGTCGCTACCCTGTCAAACTATTAAGGGCCGGTTACTCAATGTCTGGTTAACACTTAAAATTTCACATTGCAGAGTAAATTTTAAAACAAAAATGCCAATTCCTTGACCACTTCGAATAAAAAAAATCAAAATTGCAACACTGCTGCGCTTTGGTTTCCTCTGATATTTTCCGAATAGGACTTACATGTATACATGTTGTTATCAGGCCATAGTGATGTTGCAGGCGATTGTGAGGGCCAGGAAATTTGATTTCACCGGTTTGGTGAGTGTATTGACGGGCTACTTTTCGATTGATATTCAAACTGGATCCTCACTGTCGCATCTGTTTAGAGAAAGATGAGGTGGAATTATCTCGACACTTTTTTGTGCGGTTACGAAAAGTACATAAGTTGGAGTAGTAAAATCCGTAGAGGAAAGAATCCAAAAAAGGTGCGATTTCCGGAGAATTTAGTTGGTACAACGCTTACCAGCCGATAGGAATTTAAAAGTAGCACTGCCCAATCCACAAAAAAAGCCTTCTTCTTCTTTGTCGATTTCAAAAGCGCTTAGGACCACCCGAAAATAAGTTTCTCATATATCGCGAAACAAATATTATTATTCTTCTTGTTTGGTGATATATCTAACTAAACGACTTTGGCCGAGTTCAATAAAGTACGCTAGTCAGTACTATTCTGCTCCAACTGACACCAATCAGAAATGCCTAAGTAGTAGAACCAAGTTCTTCCACCGCAACGGAGGTCTTTCTCCAGCGGGAGAGCTTACGTCCGTCCATTTTTTCAACGTAACCGAGCCAACGGAGCCACTGTATTTGAATTCGCTGCCATACGTCGTTGTATAGCTTATACAGCTTATCGTTCCACCGTCTGCGGAAATCGTCGTCGCCAGAACGCAAAAGCACATAAGGGGTATTCTCTGAGTCTTGCAAAGCTCTTGCACGGTGCATGGATTGCACGGTTTGCAAAGCTGTCCCATACAAAAACCGGTTTTTACCGTGCAATCCGTGCAATCTGTGCACCGTGCAAGGGTTTTGCAAGACTCAAAGAATACCCCTATACATACATAAATCTGCTGCATAATCTTTCCCCCGAATACTCCAACAGCTATCTCAATCAACATCTATAAAAATCTCGACATAAAATATAAAATCCATGAATTATACTGAATCGCACTACGGATGCGTTTATAACAGTAAAATATAGGAAATAGCGAAAAACAAATCGATAAAAATCAATTTCTAAAGATTTATTTTACCTCCTCTAAAAAGTTATAGGCGAAAATATTTTGGTTTCCTCATAAGGAGAACATTACAATCCAAATGTTTAAAAAGTTTTTTTCTCGAATTCAGGCTTTTCGACATAAGCGGTTATTGCTTATGACCGCAGATATGTGTAATTCGATCGGACAAGGACTTCTCTAAACACCAAAATTTCCATACGTATTCTTCGCCGTTCTTGTTCCCTCCTGTGCCAGAAAGATCATGCGCTTCTCTACAATAGCCTAGTGTAAGTAATATATTTTACATTCTTTTCTCAATGTTAGACTGTCTAGGGCCCGAAGTGCTATTCGATTTCATCAGTGGGCTCAAGACAAACGCTCTCATTTGAGGAAATAATATCTTTGTGAACATTGTATTCTGTAGTGAATAAGACCTGCTAGATGGCCGCAGTAGACGAGAGATTTGAGATGCGTATTTCCACTCGATGGGTTAGCGACGGCTGTGGTGTGGTGGTTAGAGCCCAGTTCATAAAAGTACAATCGCCGTTCGGAGTCGGCGTAAAACTGTAGGTCCCTCCCCTTTGTGTGCCAACATCATTCAGAGTTACATGCAAACAATTAAAACTGTAGGTACCTGAATTTGTATGACAAGATCGTGCCACAAAGTGGAGCAGAATGTCGGCCAAACATTCAAGAAAAATCGTGCCACAACACATCAAAAATGTGGTAGGCCTATTTTTTATTCTTTTAATAAGACCAATTGCGCCTTATTAAGATTAACGGCCTAAAATATTTATGAGACATGATCACCCTCCGTCATTTGGCATCATTTCCTGAATGCGCATAAATATAATACATTCATAATATGATCCGCTCCTCTTTAAAATGAAACATCTAACCGTATATTTTTCACAAGTTAATTTTATTTTCATTCATTACCTACTGCAATTTTCTTTACTCGTACGATTGATTCAATTTTGTGTTATTCCTTTCTTTTCTTTCATTTCATATGAAGTTACTTATCACTAATTGGGTCTATTTACGCTCCCATAAGCACTTACAATAAATTTTTGAGAGCTGTGCGTCAATTTTATTTTTTTATTTTTGACTGATCTTATCCAAAACTCTCCAGAAATTCAAAGAGGTTCACACATAGAACTAATATGAATTTATTCAGGCTATCAACCTTTGTAACACCACACTCCTTCATTCAATTGTCATATAACTATTTGTCAATACCTATGTAGATATTCGTATTTCTACGTTAGTATGTCCCTAATATCGAATATCATCTGAAATTACATCAGCGATTTCCTTCTTCATATCGTACGCCATTCCTATTTATTTTATTTTTTTTTTATTAACGTCAGCTCCTAATATTAATTGCATTTTTAACCAAATATTGTTCTTTCGTTTATTGCAGTTCTAGTCACTTATTCCTAGAGTTAAAGGCGTATTTATAACTTATTTCTATATATATATATATATATATAATTATAAGTACATATATATTCTTATCAAGTTAATCGCTTTTCTTAAGTCTTTCTTTTTTTGTTATACATTTTTGTTCGATTTTTATCTTTATATCCTTTCAGTTCTGTTCCATCTATCAAAGCTTAGCTATACATAAGCCAATGTTGGTTGTCTAATTTCCCTTATCAGGTTTTTTTTTCGTCAAATGTTAGATAATTGTTCACACTTTTGCTTCGTTTGAATGAATACTTTTATGATTTTTTGTATGTAAGTATTGTATGAGTAATTTGTATAATAATTTATTTATTTTGAGTTGTTTGTAAATATGAGATTGTGTCCAGTTGAATCTACAATTTAAGGCATAGTCTCATTAGTAACCATTGCTTTAATTCGACAAGAGCTAAGTTTTAAAAAAAAAAGTTATTTTTGTTCAAATGGTTAAATTCTATTAATCATACGTAAATATCAAAGACTGTAAAAAAAAATGTGTTCAGGTTTAGAAATCAAAAAAAATGCGGGAAATAGTGGTACTCATTAGAGTTTTCTCTTATTGTATACTTTTATTATTTTCTTCAAGAACAAAAGCCTGTCGGTAGGGATTAAGGAAAACGAAAAATTCATATAAAATGATGCACAAGAAATGTAAAAGAAATTGTATGTATACTATAAAAATTTCTTAAATTGGTATGCAGTTCTCAAGGAAAAATGCTCATATATTTACTTCTTCAAGAACATTTACAGCAACAGCAAAGTCGATACTTTTTCAAGCAACAGAAATTATGAAAAATATTTCTTGTGATTTTTCTTGCGAGCTGGATTCCAGGCTTTAAGACAAAAATAAAAGGCAAAGTTGACCTGTTATTTTTTGAACAAAAAATAATCGGCCATTGTTGCTTGTTATTAAAAATTTTTCGGAACCTTCGCCATTTTTTCGGGTCCTTTCGGCGATTTTTTGAGATATTTCAGTTTCAAAAGTCCATTTGAAACTCGATCATGCTTTTTATGAATAATCGGTATGGTCGGCATTATAAAGTAAAACAAAAAAAGTGTTAAACTAAATACTACATCAATTTCAAGTTTTTCGAAACTAATTAATGATTTCCGCCCCGAATGACTCAATGCAGATCCCTTGTTGAATTAGGGGCGTGGCATCGCACATACAAGCTTAAATTTTCATAATGCAAGTATAACTGGGTAATATACAAACAAACAAATGACCACGTGTGGTTTTTTTTTTGAATATTCGTAATATTTTTCCAGCTAATTTTTTTGTTATTTTTATATGAAAATATCGTTTAAGCTTTAACCAAAACCGTGTAAATCACAGTTTCAAACTTTACATTAAATTTAGGAAAATTCTCCAAATTTTCATTAAAATTTCATGCAGTTTTAAAGCCCATACAACCCATAGCCCATACACAATTCTAGTCTAATAAAGTGCATGTTTCAGGATTCAGGATAAAAAGCTGAAATTTTGATGAAAATTTAGCATTGTGAACAACGACAAAGCAAATCTCGGGTAAAATGGCAGAAAATATAAACAAAAACGTATTTTGTAAAGAGTCTACGCCAACAAATACTATATTTCCCACACACCATAAGCGCTAACACCACTAATCTAGAATGATTAAGGACCGAATAGAAATATATATTTGATAATTACACTGTGCAACAAAATGAAATGAATAGAAAGAGACACGAATGCGGTATGCCAATTATGAAAGCGGAAAAGGAAGAGGCCACCTGCCGTGTTGTGCCTAAACGTTACAATTTTTTTTCAGTGTATTGAAGTTATCCTATTTTGGTATCAAGTTGATGTAAATCATTTGAAAAATTTCTTTTAAAACTACATTCAGCATTAATATTGTCTTTAAAGGTCTACAGTAAAATTGAATGACGCATTTTAACCCACTATTTCTCACCCGTGGTGGTGTTGTTGTTGTTATTGTAGCGGCACTACTAAGCCCCGCCTAATTCGGTTCATCCTTCAATTTTTGTCGTCAAGCTCAACGAACGGTAGGTCCAGGAAACGGGCAGTTTCAATAGGGCTGGACCAAAGGGAGAGGGGTGTTAGTTGAGTGGGATAGAGTTGGCATTTGAAGAGGTGGTTGGTGTCGTGCGGGGATTCTCCACATGCCGGACACTCGTTGGGGACATCGGGATCGAGTCTGGACAGGTAGCTGTTGAGGCAACTACAGTATTCAGCCCTTAACTAGGCGAGGGTAACGCGGGTCTCTCTTGGCAATTGAAACTCCGCTTCTGCTGCAGGTGGTAACTGGACTCCGATCACGGCATTCATAGGCCGGGAGTCATGGTAGGTGGTGAACGACTCCCTATGAATGCCGTTGATCGCTCGTGTGTACGTCGTCTTCGTCGTCAATGCTTGGTCGATATAAGTCTGGACCGTGTCCTTATAAATGAAAAGGTGCCCCCTGACATCCCTGGGCGGAGGCTCCTCCTCTAGCAAGGGTCTGTTAGGGTGTTTACTTCTGTGGCACTCCACATTAGAATACGGTAAATTATGAGAAAATTCCAAATCCAAGATAGCCGCCACCACAAATGGAGGATAACAAATTTTTACAAGCCTATTTTAAGTTCTCGATGAGCTAGAGAATAGAATTGAAACTTCAAACCTGGCTCAGAAGCCGATGAAAGTGCAATATGAATGATGAATTAATCCGCTAGGTGGTGCAGGTGTCGAGATACTTGAAAACCCCATATTTATGAACCATTTAAAATGTATATTACTTACAAAAAATTTGTCCGATAGGTGGCCCTGCGCCACCTATTAAAATCATATTTAAAAATCATTATTTATAATCCGATTTATTTCATATTTAAAACCTATAATAGTTAAAGGGAAAAAAATAACTCAATCAAATTTAAAACTAATTAACCACTAGTAAAATCTTGTCTTAAAAAATTTGTTTACGATTACTTGTTTTTCAATCCCCTCAATATGGGTAACAAAAACAAGTTCTTCACAAATACATCGAACACAGTACATTTTAGAAAACAAATCCCTGCTCCGAAATAGTTTCCCAAACAAAATGGCGGATCATAGAGCTTAGATAGGCAATACATTAAAACTAAGTTGACGAATCTAAGTTGACAAAGTTATTTCTTTTGATTAGATAAAATCATAACAAATAACCAAATGAAAAACAGTTAATTTATTGTAATTTTTTTCACAATCAATTTATTGGCTTTACTTAAAGTGTTGTATATTTAGTAATATCACTTTATATTCTACTTGAGTGTATGTATGTATGTGTTTTTTTTTATCTATGTAAGTGTACTTTTCTTTGATATAAATATGTTTTTATAATAATGCGTATATGTTGTATGTATGTAAACGATATTATTTGTATAGAAATTTTCGATATTTTTTTATATGTATGTATGTATGTCATGCGATGAAAACTAAATCAAGTGATCCTCTGGGTAAAGTTCCATTTAACATGTCATGGAAGGCAATAATTTTAGTTTTAACAATTTTTTTTTTGCTTTACAACTTTTATACATAAGTCAGAGGATAAACTGATAACAGAGAGTTTACAATCGCAACTCGGAAAGAATAGCATAGTACATAAAACGTTTTCAAAGTCGAATACAACTGAAACTGCACCCATGCCGGTATTTAGCACAGAAGAAAATATCAAACGAATTACTGTTAACTGCAAATTGACATTAAGTTTGTTCATCTTAAAATTAGCCAGTAACTTGCCAACAACTCTCCAATAACTTAATTTCGGAGTTACAGTAACAGTTGATAAATTTTATATTTAAATAGGTTTATTTTGTGAATTTCAACTATAAAAACCCCACAATTTTGTTATTAGTTTCAATTGCACCCAGCGACATGCGATCAGCTGTTGTGCGTTGGGTAACCGCTTACACACAAAGCTCATTTAACAGATTCCTTAAGTGACAACTCTCGTACAATGCCAAGTATGCATAACTGAGGCTTTACTGGCAAATTGTTACAAGTTAAAAACTTCCCCTCCAAAACAAATGCTCCAAAAGAACTGCTCTCTTAATTTCCCCTATTTTCCAAGTTTTTTAGATACATGATAACTTTTGAAAATTATTTGCCACATGAACAGGTATATTGTAAACTCTCCTCAAAGCATGAAACACCCACAGAATCGTAAATCCGTATTTGTATTATGTAAATAAAACCCAAATTTTGAATGTTTTAATTAAGAACGCGATATTTCCTTCTTTTTAATTTCAATAGCCCAAATCTAATAAATTTATTAGACTCAGAGAACTGGGTATATGGAAAGAAAGAACGATCAAGCATAACAGACTGTCTACCGATTACAAAAAACCTGAAGTAGAACTACTAAGGGCCGTCGAGAGCCTACTGTAACGGGGATCTTGATATATCCAGCTGCAAACATCATCTGGACACCGATGGCTCCAAAATGAAGTGCGGATTTGGAGCAGGCGTTTTCTATGAATCCTTGATATTACGAAGATCAACCAATTTGTTTGATATTGCAAGTGTTTTCCAGGCAGAAGTATTCGCTATACGATTTACGTCACAGAGAGTGCCGATGGGCAACGCCACTGAAATTAAAATAAAGAGCAACTATATCTTAAAGCTATAAAATTGAAGAAAGTAATTAAGACTTGTGTGTAAATAAGCCGAAGAAACAAATTAGCTTAATCAAAATTTCCGCGGCAACCATAAAAATGCAGTTTCCAATATAGCAACTCAGTTGCCATCTCTAATACCATTTTAGCCACTGGCAACCCAACTGAAGTTCGGTTGGCATCCATAATCGGTCCATAAATCAGCCAATTTCCAGACATAATTTAGAGTAAGATTGATAGAATCTATGGGCCTCATGCATAAAAAGTGAGCTTAAGCTCAGATTAAGTTTTTTCACTGATCGAGTAGGCGCTCAAGTTCAAGAATTTGTACTGGAAATCAAGCCGGAGCTTAAGCTCACTTTTTATGCATGAGGCCTTACGTAATTACATCTCGTTACTTGGACACATATGTATGTCGGTATGTGTATGTACTATTTCACATTTTTGTTTCTTTATAGAATTAATAAAACCTTAATAAAACATTAAAGTTTTGAATTTGCGAATTTCTTTTAAGCGCTGCTATAATTGAAGTACATCAGTAATTTTATGCTCCAGCAGTTGTATAAAATGGTGTTGGGAAGTATCGAGTACTTTTGACGATCGAGTTCTTTGATATCGATGCTTTTCAGGATCGGGAGGATCGGGTATTTTTGACAGCACCGATTACGTTCTTTAAATACTCAGCCAGCAAAAAGTGGATGAAATGCAGATTTTTGTCCGTTTACCGATTCCATTTTCGAATACTTTGACGATACTTTTTCCCACTAAATTTTGCGGCAGAAACGTACAGACAAGTACCGAAAATTGTTTTGAAACGGATACGTTTTCGGCTGTTTTTCTGAAATTCTTCTGATTGAATTTTTCGTTCAATACGCTTTCCTTCTGCACTTCACAGATGCTTTTTCATGGTTCGAAAAAATTAAAAATAAGTTAAGGAAGCGCCTGACTACGTATACATTTTATCAAATGTTGTTCAGCTTGAACAAATAAAATACACTACACTACTACTACATTACTTTCGAAGAATATCATCTTTTTCGAACGTTTTCCGGTTACGAAAATAAATGATAATTGTAATCGTTTGTACGAAACCGCACTGTCGGCGAAATTTACGTTGCTCTGCTGGCTGGGTATTTACATGTTGGTAACATTTCAATGCTTAGGCCCTGTGCGAATTGATAGAAAGAGGAAATTTGACGGATCAAACTAATAAATAGGGGAAAAACCGCTGTCATTTTTTTTCATTCGATTCGAACCGAGTTTCATTCGATACTTTTAAAAATCAAGCACTGTCGATTCTTTTGAGAATCGAGATCTGAGTACTTTTGGTATCGATACTGCCCAACACTAGTATGAAGATAAATTTTGAAGTTACTTAGGATCGTTTTTTCGATTAAGAGAACAATATACATACTTAAGTACATGTATTTATTTAAATTTAAAAAATTACGGCACAGCTGCGAAATCGGCTTGTCTCCAAACTGAATTTGACAAGGGATGACAAAAATGAATTCCAAACACAACAACTTCTCAGCCTATCGGAAGAAGCCACTATTACCAACAAAGATAACATAAAAATAATTAGAATCATTACTCATTAAAAACCACAAAAAAATTATATATTAATCTACTCCAAAAAGAAATCTGTGATTGAAAAATGGACGCTATGCCTAGTTTATCCTCTGACTTACATAAGGCCGCTCAAAAAATTAACCTGCCCTGCAAATATATTTTTTGAGAACAAAATTTGTGTTTTGAAATATGGCTTTTAGCTTTTAATTTAGGTTAAATTACCCTTGCATTTTTTCAAAGCTCACGTTTCACTACCTATACTACATTTTTTTTTTTGTAGTTTATTGCCAACGCAATTACAAATGCGACGCCCATGTGTTATAATTTTGATTGATTCTATTGATGCTTTTTCTTTTCGCTCTCTAATTTTTTTTTTTACATTCCATGTATTCAAATTTTCCTTTTGTAATATATTTACCACTGGCTCCTTGCTTTCCATATGCCCCCCCAAAACTTTTGAATGAGGGTGTGTACATTTTTTTACGGTATTTATATTTATATGTTTTGTATTTTCATTTTATTTTTTTTTTATTTTAATATACTCAAATGTTAAGGCTTTTCCTTTATTGCTAAAACTTTAGATTTTTTGTAATTTGGCTTATCAACTAGTTTCTTCATTTTCACTTTCGCTTTTGTTCTCCTCCCCTTAAATTTATATCATCATTAAATTAATTTTAATTATTTATTCATTCAATATACACATTTACTTAAATTATTTAATATTTTTAGTATTGTATTTTGCATTTTCGCTTTGTTTTTTTTTCTTATTTTTGTTAAAAAATAATTGTTTGTTTCTTTCATTATTGGTTGGTATAACGCAGTCTTTACGGCAAAAAAGAAAAGCAAAACTATTTGATTACAAATATTTAATGTATTCCCTTTTCAGTTATTACTATTTTTCTTTTTTTTTTAATAATTACTAGAGTTTTGTTTCTGTCAAAGAAAAAAACATTTAGTTTAACAAACGAATTTAAATAAATAAAGCTAGATTTGTAAGACAACAGAAAATTAATAACGTTTGTAATAAAGTAAAAAATAATTATTTTTTCTTGCAAAATAAGTTTTTTTTCACATTAAACTTATATTTAGCATTGAAAAAGTCAAAAACTCCTAAATTTTAATTTTTCAACGACCTTTTTTGTTGTGTTTTTTTTCGAAATCTATAATTTTTTTGTTCATAGATACATTCAAATGCATGTATGTATGTACTCCTATATTTTATTATATTTTATATGTTTACATTTTAAGGCAGTTATTTCATTCCTTAATAATCGTTATTTGATTATGCAATACAGTTAATTAACTCTGTATTTATGTTGTTCTCTAGCGAAAAGCATTTACTGACAGTCGGGTGTTTGTTTTTTGAGTGAGGAATAGCAAAGTACAAATTACTCGGCAAATTTCGCATCTTTTTCCTCGATTAAGTGTTGAAACCAAGCGAGTTGAAGTCTGAAGAAGGCTTTTAACGCAACAAAAGAAGCCGCATGCAGTTAATCTGGACAACCTGTTATATGAGAAACTGTGCTGGCGGTTAGTTAAAACTTAACTTACCGTAAGAAACTTGAATTTTTGTAAGTTTTAGATTCCTTAGTTACGGCCTTACAGCAATTGAGAGCGGTGAGAGAATCAGCCTTGCCAGATTTTCGTTTTTGTATTTCTTAAAAATAAGTGAATGCTACAATTTTTTGTTGCATGATTTTTTTTGCTGTGGCATTACTAGCGGCGAATTGTCAACCAGCTGCAAAATAAAATACAAAAACAAAATATGTTCGCTTCTGGCTTAAGTTGACGTGTTGAGTAACCTTTCAGTATTTCTTACGGTAAGTTAAGTTAAGTCTAGACTAACTGGCCTTTTATAAACTAGTATTTCGCTTGGAGTCGCATCGGCCAAAATCGCTTAGGCGGTTACTGCGCTAAACAAGAAGAAGAATTTTTTCGCTTCCCTCGTTGCTTCAACTCGTCTAAACACTTGTAAAAAATATGTGTAGCAGCATTCAAAATTATCATTAAGCTATCTGCATTAAATTTTTCTAAAACTAAAGTTATACAAAATTTTGATATTTTGGTGCTTATCATTTCCAAGGAATAAGAAAAAATTTAAATAGGCTGCCTTTACGCATTTTCGAATTCAAAAAAAGGTAAAAATGAAAACTCGCGCGCATTGTACATGATTTTCTTGATTTTCTTTTTTTTTTTTAGTATATCGACTACGGCGGCTAGCAGAAATAAAAGAATTTCATAATGAAATAAAAAAGTTGAGATGCAAAATTTCAGAATAACGAATGAAAATAGACCTCGGAAATCAGGTGATCTCGGCTGCTCGGCTAATTATTGACACTCAGCTGATGCATAACAACAGTTCCGTTCGACAATAAAATTAGCCGTGACCAACCGGCAATAAAATCAAAGCGAATATTTAAAAGTGCTCTCTTAAACACAAAATGAAAATCAAAAAAATTAAAGAATATTTTCCAGAAATTCATAGAACTTGAAATTGAAGTGATGAAAGGAATAATAAATATAATTTAAAAAAACTAAAAACTCGCTTTCATAATTTCGATTCGTACTGTCATCAGGTATGAAACTAATGGAAATCGCCGCATCCTTTTAGGCGCATCAACATTACATAGTTACATTCCAAGCTAATAAAAGCGAGGTAAAAAAGAAACCGGCCGTTCAATATTCGCCAGAAACATTCCTCAAATATAAATTAGTACAAACTGCCATAAAAGGCAAAATTTTTTTTGAGGTGGTTGGTTATAAGTTTTCGTGAAGAATTTTCTTCCAAGCCGAACTTTCACTTCAATTCTCACTTTTTTGTTTGCTGCCAATTTTTTTGAGTTTTCGAACACTGTTTTGTCATAATTTGTAATAACTATGAAACAAAAAATTTTATTGAAGATGGCACAAACCCGCAAGCTGTTTGTCTAAAAGCAATCCGAGGGGGCTTATGTTCAATACCCTCTATCTGGACTTTTCACAAAAATGAGATTCTGATACAAAAATCCACCTAAGACTTACATAACTGTCATCGGTGTTATTAATGCAAAGACAAAATTAAAATCAGTAATGCTAGGTAAGTCCCAAATGGGTTCTAACATCACAATAAGTTTTTGTGACAACTGCAGATGGAGTGTATGGGATATAAGCCCTCGAAACGCTACAAAGGATGACACGAAAATTTGCTCCAAAAATTCAGCAAAACTCTCTTTTGTTATCAAACAAGCTTTGACATACATATGTATTGATAAATTTGTACAATGCTCGCGAGTATTTATTTTACAAACGGTAGACTTTGCACATTATTATTTCTTTAGCGTAGCACATATTTTTTTTATATTTACATTTCATGATGCTTGCCAAACAGTTGCATTGATTTTTAACAATTTTGCATATTTTTTATTGCTGCAATTTTTTACAGTTTTCGCTCTTGCACTTCACTTTGTTGTTCTGGTTTTATACATTTTTTAATAGATGTATGCGTATGTACATATGTACATATTGTCACCGGAAATGCAAAAAGACATAACAAACACCGTCACTGAAATGCAAAAAGTCGTAACTTATAAAAAATTCAAAATTCACTTTTTGATTGATATGATGGAATTCGTCGAATTACAAATCCCTACATCGGTTTATAAAAAAAAAGTTATTAGTCACGACTTTTTCTATCTCAGTGACGATGTTTGTTACGTAATTTCGCATTTCAGGTGACCATATGCAAGTTACACTTATACAATTGCATATATGTACATACAAATTAATAATTTAATTTCCTTATGATTCGAGTAATTCTTTCATTCTATGTATGTCTTCACTCAAGATTTTTGTTTTCTGTTGGTGAAATTTTTTTTTATTTTTGTATTAATTGTTTTCTTTACAACTAAATTTGTTTAGTTTTCATATGTATTTTTAGTATATGTATGTATTTATGTATTTTTATATGTAGTATGTGTCATTCTCATATGTATAAGTTGTTAGTATGTAAATATACATATGCATATGCAATTGTGTACATGTGTGATTGTATTTGTGTATTTTTTATGTGTTGTTATACATATTTATGTATAATATGTAGGTATGTATTTTGTTTGCTTTATTTTTATAGTTTAATTACCAACACTTAAAATGGTCTTACGCGGAACTAATGTAATGTAACATTTGCAAAAAAATATTAAAAATTAGTAAGTATATAGTTATCAAAGTAACTTCAAAGAATAATGCACTTTAAGTTAAATATGATATTTTTCGGTAGCAATGCATTTAAAAATAAAAAAACTGCAAACGCGCATACATACAAATGTACAAGTATGTACGTATGTATATCGACTCATGTACATACATATCTATGTACGTATGTATGCAAACACATTTTAAAATTAAATTAACGAATGATTGCTTTTTTTAGCTAATACGATTTTTTTTTAATTATTCAATTAACTAATTATTTCATTAAAATTTATTATAAGCAGAAAACTTCTAAATACATAAAGACTTACATATATATATGAAGAGGAACAAAACGTATAATTCCTAAAATTGTATTAGCAAATAGTGCAAAAATATTTGATTTGATACAAGGCATTAGCAAACAAGTGCATCTCCACCGCCTTCTCACGACTACAACCCCCGCTTCCAGTGGCTTCTTACCAGCAATTTTATTCATGCGATTATTGCTTGCTTTTCAAAGAGAAAGAATTGTTTTACGTATAGACATATTTAGGTATTTGGCTAGGCAAATATGGAGTAGGCGACTACATTTAACAGCAGGATTTACTGGCCATTAAAAATATATATACACATTTTTGTTTCTACAAGCCGCGACTTTTTGTTGTAATACAGCACGCCAATGAAAGGGAACTAGCTTCATTAAAGAAAGCAAAATTTAAATAATTTTGTTAAATTGTGCCACAGAAAAAGCAATACTTGCCAATTAAAATTTCCTTCCTGGTCGAATATTATGAGCGGAAATTATCATCTCGTCCGCTATCAATAACATCAAGGTAGTTTAACATGGTAAACGACGATGCTGATCGGAATTTCACTAAAGCGACGTGCAAATCATCAGCGTCAGCCAAGGAAATATAATGTTAAAATAACTGAGGCAGCGTCGCTTTGACGTACGCACCCTTCTTTGGTCAACGACCGTGCAATAAATGCAGATTCCCGCGCAAGTCGGCATGCTTCTTCTGTACTATGCTTATAGGCAATTCATTACATTAACTGCATTACCATAGCCTATTTCAAATTTGTTTGCTGTTATATTTTGGCTTTTAGTCTACGCATTCTTTCAGTAAGAAACCCAATGGCAAACACATGCTTTAAGATTCTCATATAATGCCTTGAGTGTTAGCTACTTCTTACTTGCATACAGCTCGTTGCTGCTAAAGAGTTAGTTACGTATTTTTTTTTTTTAATTTTAAACCTTTAAATTGTTTTAGTGATTATATGTTCACAATACAATATGTATAACAAATACAATGTATGTTTGTTTGTTTGTGTGTATGCTACCATTTTAGTCTATATATTTTTTGTTTGTTTGCGTATCGTATTTGCTTTTAGTTTGTAGGTAATTGGTTTAAGTGTGACCAGATAAGTGAAGATATACTTGTATTCTATATATGTATGTATATAAATTAGTACTTTAAATTCCGTCTTCTTTTGCAATAGTACATGATTGCATTTTCTTTTGCTCGCTTGTTTGTTTATTTTTTTTATATATAAATTACATATCTTATTTAAATAGTTTTTAGTTGTTAGTTATGCCAGTTTGGCTATTGGCTATTGGCTGTTAGCATAACAGATTTGACTGTCCTCTTTGATTGCCTTTCTAAGTATGAAAGTAATAATGATTGTTACATTATTTAAATTATATTACTAAATTAAATATAAGTATGTGTGTGTATGTATGTATGCATGTAGGTCCAAGCATTTCTTCATTCATTAATTGATTGATGATTCAAAATAATTGAATTAATTAATATAATTAAGTATAACTCAAATCGATTCAATAAATAATATATTTGCATTTATAATGTCCATTTATTTTAATAAATAAATCGAAATTTCTATACAGAAGCTTTCTTTTCTATGTTTTATACATACATATGTATAGACATTATAGCGTTAGCATGTAATTGAAGTCCAAATGACTTCATGCTAAACGGTTTAGTAAATAAAGTGATTTGATTCATTAATAAATTATGATAGAATTTAACATTCTTTAAAGTGAATATGTAAATCAATTATACGTGTAGGTATGAAAATGTGTATATATAGTACATGTATGTTTGTTGCGGTGGTTTTTTGTTTCTCTTATGAACGCAATATTTGTATGTATGTATGTATGCATATCGGATATGAACAGAGCAATAATTCTTACAATATTTAAATTAAGTGAAGAGCGGGAAAGCCTTTTACATCAAAACAAACTTATTTGAGAAATCTTAAAACTAAAAAATTTACTCCCAAAATTATTTACTTCATACGATTATGTATGCCAGTATTGCTAATTATCATATCATATCATAATTATACATAAAATTGTATATTTCTGCTTGAATTGTTGTAACACAGTTGTTAGTTAGTGTTTGTTTTTTAGTATTGGTATTTGCTGCATTCTTGGAGTGATCCATTTAATTTAAATGGTTCGCCGCAATTTTGCATAATCTGTTGTTATAGATCTTTGTAGCAAATAACGTTGTAACTAAGCACTGGAAGCTAAAAAATACCTGTGAAAGAAAGGAAAAAATCAACGGTAAGTCCTAGTTGCTTTAAACTTGCAAATATTACACTAAATTAATGGGCTTTTATATTATATATATATATATTTATGTATTTGAATATTTATTTAAAAAGTAACGGAAAACCTTTTTTTTATTAAACAAAAATTAAGATAGAGGACTGAAATTCATGAACAATCATGTGACCGACAAAGAAATTTTCATATGGAGCGGTAACAAAAAACATTCGTTAAGGCGGATTCAATTTTTGAAAATGTTAAATAAAAGTTATTTTTAGATTTTCAAATACAAAAGACGTACCGATAAATCTTCGTAACGCATTTTTCAAAAACCTCTATCTTTTTGTTATATGTATATGATTTCTTCACCTTTATTATTTTGAGCAAGATATACCGATAATGCTTGCTTTTTTTAAGTTTGCTCAATTTTTTTTTTGCAAAAGATAATCGGTTTCTAAAATGATGTGTGTGCTTCGTGAACATGAATATCGAGTTTTTTTCGGACTTGGGGCTTCTTTAGTTTTCGGATTTTTTTCCTCATCTGAGTTTTTTATGACCTTTCGAGAATTTCTCGGGATCTTGGTGGGGGTTTTCGCTTTTTTATAATTTTTCGGGAATTCCGTGGCACTTTACGAAATCTTTCATACTTATGTTTTGGAAACATGCTGATTCTTTTTTAAAATTTTCGGACCTTTGGGGTTTTTTCGGAGCCCTTGGAATTTATTCGTTAATTGTCAAAATTAGAAATGTGTAAAAGATAAATAGCAAAAAAAAAAACTGTCTGCTTCAAAAAAGAAAGAAAAACTCAATATTCACTTTGCATCTGTAAAAGCGTCTACCTTGCGATCTCTACATATTACCTATGCTCTATAGAACAGCCATGGGCACCGTTGGCAGAACTCCATAAGCATGTGCAAAGTTTTGCAAAAAGTTCTGCCTGCGCTGCCCATCACTGCTCTAGAAACAAGCATACAAACGTTCATATATCGCCGTTTAAAGTACAAAACCGTGTATTAATATAATGCAAAACCGCGTATGTGAGATTCCATAAATTATTTTCTAGAGAGTAAAAACACTTCAATTTCAAAATGGTTCTCTTTTTTATAAAGCAATAGCACCTCTAGTATATTTCAGGACGAATGGATAAAATTGAGCCAAGAGCTTGTGTGAGCAAATTCAATTTTTGGCAGCCAATGTCAGTTACGCGGTTTTGCAGAATGACGATATGCGGTTTTGTACTTTAAACGATGATATATGTACATATGTATTCAGTATACATATTGTAAGGGCTTACCTTAAAAATAGTTGTAGTTATTTGGCTCACAATTCCCATAGTAGATCGCAGTTTGCAGTTCGCAGACTCCTCAAAATTAGACATTTAATATTTTCATTGCTTGCATCTTGGCATGAAACTCGAATCGCTTAAATGCCAATCATGGTGAAACGAAAAAATCCCATATGTATGATGTGTTTGATTGTACTGGAGTTCTTGAAATATATGCGCACAATTGAGTGTATGTATTCACTCACACATATCATTATCGTCCAGTTTTTAATGTGTTGTGTTTTTAACGATAAACTGCATTTGTTTGATTAGATTTGATTTGATTTGGTTTCTGATGTGTTCAAGTTTTTCTTCTAATATGCAATTTGTAAGGCGTCAAACTGAATGAATTCGCTGATCAATTCGCTTGCATTTTTATGCAATTCGTATCATTCATTCTACAATATAAGTATTCTATGTTTTTATTTTGTTGTTATTCGTATTTCGTTTCATTATTACTATTTGTAGTAAAGTCATTTTCTTCTCGTAGATAAAACATTACATTATGTATAGAAATTTTGTTGAAACCATAATACATAATCAAACAGCATGAATGCTTTTTAACACTCCCCTCTACCAACGAGAGAAACACATCACATATCGCATTTATACTTCCTCATCATCAGGTCCTTCAATTAAATCGTCCGGATCGTACATAACAATATTATCATCGTTTTCTTTTGCCTCAGGATCGTCAACTTCTTCAGCAGCTGCTGCTAACGTTCCATCTTCGGCATCACTGCCCAGTCTTCTACGCTTTTGCTTAAAATTATTGATTACGTTATTGCATGAACGCCTGCGCTGTAATGTTGGCACACTTTGGGTAGTTTCAACGACAATATCGCTATCTAGCACCTCCTCCAATTCAGTAGTATCAACCAAAGCCGCCTGTTGTTGCTTAATACGCAACTGTTCCAACTCTTCGGGTGAGCGTTTTTTGCGAAACTCGTAGACCAGTGGGAAGATATGTTCAATAGCGGCCTGCACATTAGCAACACTAGCAGCTAGAATATTTATATAAAAATTCAAGTTCAATTATTTAATAATAAAACCAAACCGACAAATTTCAAGATATCTCACCCGTCACAGTAATACTGCCGGTGGAGAAAATTTTCAAAGTGGCCTTTGGAAAGCGCAATTTATATGTAACACCTGGATGCAATTCGGGCTCGTAACTCGCCTCTTTCTTGTACCTTTCAGAGAAGTTTAAAATTTTAATGGCCCACGGCATGCTGCATGTGCCCAGTACGTTCACTACTCGGAAATTGTGAAAACGGGCACGGAACCCAAGTTTTTCAAGGACGCGTGCATAACGGCGTGCTGCAATTTTCGCCTAAAAGTAAATGTAATATGAATTCATGAGTGTAAAATATTGATGAGAAGTATCCAATTATATTAGTATGTTGTTTCTATAAAATAAAAATTTAGGATTGCCGTTAATTTCTTCATGATCCAATGATCGGTTCTAAGCCAAATTAATATGGGACCACCCAGAAGATAATTTAGATAGGTATTCTTAATTAAGTAAAGCCATTCTAAGAGGCCTGCCCAAGAAGAGCTAAAAAACGTGCTTCCTTGCATGCCTTCTATAAGGGCTTATCGCGAATGCATAAATTTAGCATTACAAATGAATTTCAATAAACATTGCAAAACCGCCCATCGACCAATTGCAAAGCCCCCTTTCATACGGCACTAAAATTTGACAGGAGCGAAAAAACGGTTTTTCTTTGAAGGCATTGCCTTGATAGGCAATATTTTCTTTAGCTATTATTTTACAAATCTGTTGTTTTAATAAAGATTATATGATTTTTTTGGCATAAATTTCGATGCCTGGAGATCTGGGTTACCAAATTTAATTTTTGCCAAAACGGCGATTTAGGCGGTTTTGCAACTGGTCGATGGGCGGGTTCGCAAAAAAACATCGACGAAATACCTCAAAGATGCATGATTTTTATAAATTAAAGAAGCAACTTTAAAAGAACTCCTCCAAAAGGCCTTCTGAAGTACGTCCTTTCAAAGCACTTCTGGAAAGCCTTCCATGGGTAGCGAAAGAAGAAGCCCTTTAATTTGTTCCACTCCATACAAAAAAGAAAGGAGAAAAGAATATAGAGTGGTAGGCCTTTTGTCTCTCAGGAAGGCCTTTCGGAAGGGCTTTTTTAACTCCTGAAATTATCTACTGGGCACCTTTCCGATAAAAGATTTTCGAAGTCGTTTCACGTGGTCCAAAGTTATACGGTAACATACATAAAAAAATATTCCGACGAATTGAAGTCAGTTAAAAATACATATACATATTCAATCTTACTCTAACGCACCTGTTCTTCAGATGTGGCACCTGTGCAGGTGATTCGACCTGATGACCAGATGGACGCAGTCGTATAAGGTCTTCGCAGCTTCATTGTCACCATACCGTTCTCGCGACGATACTCCACATTGAGACCCTTGAGAGCAATATCACGCAGATTCAAATGACATCGCACACTGAACGAGCAAACCACGTTGTTGATGACAATGTCAATCTCCGGTTCAACCTCAGGCTCAGCAGCTTCCGTGATGGCAGTACCATCGGGTGTGGCAGCAACTGTTGTCGCAGGGAGAGATGTGGCGGGTATAGTACGAGAGTGGGCAATTACGTGTTTATGTTCCTCAGATTGTCCCTGCTGCTGAGATTGACGTTGTTGAATTTGGTTTTGGCTATGTTGTTGATGCATTTGTTGTTGGGCCTGCAACTGCAACTGTTGCTGCTTTTGCGGAAATACAGCTGCAGTCGGTAACGTTTTCACCGATAAAGTTGCCGATGTGGAAGTTGTCATAGTTCCACTCTTGTTGTTGGTGATGCTGTTGCTGTTAGGAACTAAATTGGGAACACCGTTAACTTGCGTAACAGTCGATAGATTGCGTGAAGTCGCAGCCATGTTGGCTACTGTTGTTGTTTTCGTGGCCGTCACTGTCACCGCATTGCTACTGTGAACGATGGGCTTAACTAATTGTATCTTTTGTTGTTGTTGTTGTTGTTGTTTTTGCTGCTGCTGCTGTTGCGTTTGTGGCCTAATTTGTTGCAAGGCCGAAATGTTTTGGCGCAGTGGTTGTTGTTGCAGCTTCACAGCTTGTATGGCAGGAGAATGAGAATTATGATTAATTTGAGACTTATTAGCGATAACGGCGGTCGCTGCAATATTTGTCGGTGGTTTATTCAAAATTTTAGCATGCTGCAGGCGTTGTGTAGTGTTACCAGCGATTATAGTGTTATTGGAGCGATTTATGAGTACATGAGTAGTTCGGTTGCCAGTAGCTTTTGTGGCAACAATTGTTGATGT
>NW_023460600.1:18886-34490 GCF_013731165.1 Rhagoletis pomonella | reverse complement strand
ATCCCACAAAAAAAAAGTTCAAAACTGAGTTAATCGAGTTGCCTTACATTTATGCCGTGAAATGGGCGCTTTTTTTTAAATTCATATTTTCTGTATACTAGCTTTTATTCGCTATAAAATAAAGACCAATTGCTGAAAATTTCAATAGAATTCGCCCATTGTTAAAAAAGTTATTACACTGTAAGTAAAAAAATCTCGAACATGCACTCGGTTTTGATTGCCAGTGTATGTGTGCATGTATATATTTAAATAAATTTTTTTTCATTTGTCAAAGAAATTTCAATGAAAGTTCGGTTGCTGAAATTCGATTTGCTACAATGCTCGAGTAGTCGAAGCAAAGCAACTATTCGAATAATCGAAGGCGGGCGACAATTCGAATACAATTAACCGACTAATAAGCATGCGAACGGTTACGAATCGAATAATCGGTTAACCGATTAGTCGAATAGTCGGATAATTTTACGAGCCCTAGTATGTAAGTCAGCTTGATTGTATTTATTCGCCTTAAAATATCGTTCTAGGAAGCGCTGTTCTGCGTTACTTAATATAATTTTCCCATTTCAGCTTCAGGCGCATAATGAATGAAAGAGAGAGAGAGCGAATTAAACGATGATGGCTTTACAAAAAGAAAAATTAAATCTATGAAATCCAATAATTCCACTTTATTTCCTTGTCGCTCCGCACTTATATTCAAGTAGTATGTATTTGTTTCGCATTTGCTTTCACATTACAAACTTCTTTATGCCACCTTCACTGCTGCTATTTTCCACACCGATTTCCTTGTAACACAAATTTATTTAGCATGCGCCGCTTTTAAATTCAATGTACCACAATGTAGCTCCCGGCTTAGCCATTATTTACCTTTTTCGTTCTCTTCCTTGCATTGTGTACCTACATAATGCTTTTCAATTTTTCGCTGTTGTCACTAAATCGCTAGAACTTATGTACCTCCACCCGCTTCGCAGCGCTTCATCCCTCCCACTTACTCATCAATTTCGAATTTGCCTATTTTATTTTGCACGCAAACATACACACTGCCATGGTACACTAAATCCTATCAATCCATATTAAGCTTGTGACGAAGTAGGTAAACTCAGTAGGCAGAGAGCAGTCACTCATTCGGCCTACAACAAGAATAGTAACGAGTATGTAGAGCAGCCCGTCGTTGTGGTACGCCATCAGCGATTTAATTTCGGGTTGTCACGCGATTTGTTGCCGCCTGCCGCATCACAACGCCATTTCATTTGCTTTTTGTAGTTATACTCTATTTTAGTGTGCCGTTCATAGGCTTGTTCGGTTCCTAGTTCTATCAAAAATTTTCATGCATTCGTGTTGCTTTACTTATTGTATTTCCAACTCAAGGACGTTCGATTTTCGTTTGCTGTCACTTTACTAGCTCGCTTGCTTGCGTTTTCTTCCTCTTTGGCACACCTGTCTGCCGCTGGCATTCCTCTATTATTTTGCCTCAAATTGCTGCGTCGCTGCATAAATCAGTTGCTTACTGCCTGCGACTACAGCCGATTCTACTCGTACTTGCACTCCCACTCACTTTACGACGCCGCGGCGCTTAATCGATCACACAGCTATTGTTAAGTCACTTTACTCGTTCATTGCTTCGCCTTATACATATGTATATCGGTTGCTAACTGCACATTCCTACTATGTACATTCGCCCATTCCTTCGTCTCGCACAGTCACCCCATTAAATTCAATTCTCTCGGCAGCAGCGTCACTTGTGCCACAACCATCGAGCTTTTCAAGCATAACTGTAGCTCGCGCGCGCGTTAACTGACGTTAAAATGAAATGAAATGGAATGCAATGACGTTGAATGCTTGAGAGTATTGCCAGATGTTTTCGTTGTAGGTGGGTGGGTGGTTGGCTTTGTCGTGTGCGCCAAATAATAGCGCCGATGGAACGAAGGAATGAGGAGGTGACAGGCCTATTTTGGAAAGTAAAAAAAAATCCGCTATTCTAATGAATGAAGTGAATTAAGCGAATTAGGCGTTTTATAGCTGGCGGTACATGTCCTTGCGGCTGGCTTGCTCGCTGAGTTGCAAAATTTTCAACGCCACACAGTTACTGTACGACATTTGTATACGCTCCAATGAATAGAGATAGCTAGGGAGGTTGTGGCGACAAAAAACCATAACTGTCTTTAGTGGCTATTAACAGTTTAATTTTCAAGGAGTTAATTAGTTTTACGCGGAATGACAGCTAGACTTAACCAGCTTAAATTAAATTGTCAGGATCTTAATGGACATTTTTCGTTTGAAAATCTAAGAGTTGGAAGAAATTTGACAATTAAAATTACATACATATGTATGTTTCTCGCTATTGTTTCAACTAGTTAGGAACTTCAGTAATCGCTATCAGAAGTGCTCAGCTGCAGATTGCGCAGCTGAAATAGCCTTACAGGGAGAGCGAGAGACGGAGATAGAGAAAGTTGGGATATGCCTTTAAACCAGGGATGCCCACTCCACAACTTATTTGAGCTCGCCAACTTTTTGAAAAAGGACCACCACGTCGCAGCTTGTCACGAATTTTGAACAACAACCTCAGTCAGACGCTCCTATGAAAATTTCCTGCGACAAGGCACGCATAAGAGAGAAATTAAAGTAAGGGCGCCATCGAAGACAATGAAAGAACTAAGTGCAGTAAAACCTGTGTACACTTGGAGTGTATACGTTTAAATGACGGAACTTAGCAAAGCTGAGAGGCAATTGACGAAGTATCTTGTTCACTGACCAATGTCACAAACGGTTGCAGTGGCATACGAACAAGTACCGCATTTTCTTCGCGTGTTTCGAAGGACTAATAAACAGTTCCTCCCCTACGCATTTTTCCCAATTGGTAAGCGGTGCAAGAAAACTTATTTAATTTTTGAAAGTACTTAAAAAAATCTCTCCGCTTTTCATAAAATTGGTAACCCGCACTATATATCCGGTTTTTTAGAATTGTTAACTGGTACAAAAACGATTACATTTTTGAATTTACTTTAATAAAGCACTCCTATTTCATGAAATTGGTAACCGGCACCAGAAACCCGGATTTTTCAGTATTGCTAACCGGTGCTCATAACTTGGACTTGACAAAAAAAAACGATTACATTTTTTAAATCACCGTGAAGTAATCCTTGTAGGAGTAAAAGTTCAACACATTACGACCACTTGTATTTTTCTACATTTTTCCGTTTGTGCTATTTGTTAAAAATATTTCATGTCTGTAGGGTTCATACTTTTTTATTATACTTGCTTCATTTTTTAACTTTGTTAATTTTGAAAATTTTTGATTTAAGTTATTTTTGTAAATGGAAATCAAAATGAAAATATTTCTTCACTTCAAATTTTTTCATCTTGCTGTATAGTTGAAAATGTATTTTTGTTAAACATTAAAAATTTAATTGGAACTAAACTTTACCGAAAATATAAGTTTTTGAAAGCACTACAATTTACTACAATTGGCGATCCTGCCAGGAGCGTTTATCTGTATCGTCCATTTTTAAAAATCAGCTATTAATACACGATATTTACTTTGTGCTGCTACTTAATTGGTTGTGATCATATGCGGATGCAGAATATCGTGAGACTGTTTCCAAGACGATCAATTTCGCTCAGGTTCACGATGGACCAGTTATTGCACTGAAAAAGAATCCGTTTTACCCAGCAGTTTTCGTATCTATTGGTCGTTCAATATTTGCCGTTTGGAAGGAAAATTTTAATTATTCGCCAATATTTTGGCGAAGATGTGCAACAGATTTGACTGCGGTGGCGTGGAGCGAATCTCGATCTGGGATGTTATTCCTGATGCGAATTGATGGAAATATTGAAGCTTGGGACATTCTTAACTGCGACGACGACTACGACGAAGTCGACAATCAACTTTGGATTAAATATAGAAAATTAAACTAATTGTAGCAAAAATAAATAGAAATTAAACGATATTTTTATAACAAACAAAAAAGTTCACAAATTAACAACACCTGTAGCACCAGCAGCAGCAACAGCAAATAACCAATCAAGCCAGCAAACAACAACAACAACAACTTGAGTGTCAACAACTTTAACGGCTGTAATAGAAGTATTGGTGAGCTGTATGGTTCATATTTTCTCTAACATTAGTATAAATTTAGTACTTATTTTTGTTAAAAATAAATAAATACATTTTTTTTTTTATAATTGTAAACTTCCCTTCTTGAGGTCTATTTGTTAAAGTTTAAATATTCAAAATGTTTCATTCACCACAACATGATACACATACACCTACACGCAATACACATAATTTAAATGAAACGCTTATTGATTTGCCAAATAGTTCGTTTAACGAGCAGTTAGGAAATCCGTATGTCAATCAGAATAGTAATGAGATTTGTGCTACATCAGTCAAATTACCACAATTTTGGACAAGTTGCCCGGAAGCTTGGTTTATCCATGCGGAAATGCAGTTTAGTACAAAAAATATTACACAGGAAACAACGAAATATGAGCATACTATTACTGCACTTCCGCAAGAAGTTATAGTAACCATTTTAGATTTTATTCAAAATCCGCCAGAAAATAATAAATTTACCGCGCTTAAGAAAATATTAATTGAAAGGAATTCATTAAGTGAGAATGCGAAATTAGATAAAATTTTATCGGATTCTGAAATGGGTGATCGTAAGCCCTCAGAATTTTATCGGTCGCTTGTATTGCTTTCGGGTTCCAATTTTAGCCAAGAAATTCTTAAGAAACTTTGGATGAGGAAGTTACCGAAGAACCTAAACGTGATTTTAGCTAGTTCTAATTCAAGCAGTATTAGTGAATTGACGAAATTGGCTGATAATATTTGGGAGGTTATTAGCAAAAGCGAGATAGCTTCAGTTAATGATTTTCAAAATTCAAAAAGTGAAAATACAGTTATAGCTAATTTGGTTAACACCACTGCTTTAATTTGTAAAAATTTTGAGAAACTTTCTTTAGAAATATGTGAAATGAGGAGGGAAATGAATCAAAATTATTCAAGATCACGTTCAGTGAGTAGGAATCGTTTTAGGAGCCCTTTTAGACATCGATCAAAATCACGCGACAATCCGAATTGGTTATGTAGATATCATTATAAATTTGGAAACAAGGCTAAAAAATGTGAACAACCATGTGCATTTTCGAAAAATAATAGTCCAACAAACTAAAGTCGTCCGTTGTTGCGGCGACAAACAACGGGAATTTGGACATTTCCACACGTCGCCTTTTTATATTTGATAAAACAAACAAACTAAATTTTTTAATTGATAGTGGAGCAGAAATTTCGGTACTTCCAGTTTCTAAATTTTCGAATACTAGGAAATCTTCAGATATAATTTTAACGGCAGCTAACGGCTCAACTATTTTTACATACGGGAAGAAACTTTTGAATATTAATTTGGGTTTAAGGCGTGAGTTCCTTTTTACATTTTTGATTGCTGATATTGCGAAGCCGATTATAGGAGCTGATTTTTTGTGTAAATATGGACTTCTTATTGATATTAAAAACAAGTGTTTAGTAGATCCGTTAACAAATCTATCAGTTAATACAATTTCGTACTTTTGCAATGTCCCTCTTCCGAAAATTTTTTCAGTAGATGATCAGTATACAAAATTATTGAAGGAATTTCCTTCCCTTATTTCTGAGCCAGATTACTCAAAACCGGTTAAGCATACAACGGTTCACAGACTTGTCACTGAAGGAAATCTTCCTTTTTCTAAGCCAAGGCGCTTAGATCCTATCAAATTTAAAGTAGCTAAAACTGAATTCGATTTTTTAGTAAAAACAGGGATTTGTAGACCATCAAATTCATCCGTGGCATCTCCACTTCATTTAGTACCAAAGAAAGAAGTTAATGACTGGCGTCCTTGTGGTGATTTTAGAAGACTTAATATTGTGACTGTACCGGATCGTTATCCCTTGCCTCATATTCACGATTTTAATATGAACCTTAGGAATAAAAATATATTTTCAAAATTAGATTTAATTAGAGCGTATCACCAAATTCCAATGGCAGAAGAAGATATTTTTAAAACGGCGATTACTACTCCTTTCGGTATGTTTGAGTACACCCGAATGCCTTTCGGGCTGAGGAACTCAGCGCAAACGTTTCAGAGATTCATCAACGAAGTAGTAGGTGAATTAGATTTTGTTTTCGCGTATATTGATGATCTACTGGTTGCAAGTGAGAGTGAAGAACAACATTTAAAAGATCTACGGGTACTTTTCGAACGTTTGTCTGAGTATGGTTTGAACGTCAAACCAAGCAAATGCATTTTTGGTGTTCCAAGTTTAGATTTTTTAGGGCATTGTTTATCTGGGGCAGGGATACAGCCTTCTGTAAACAGAGTAGAAGCGATTCGCAATTTTGAACGACCGAAGTCAATAAAACAAGTGCAAAAGTTTATTGGTATGGTTAACTATTACCATAGATATATTTCAAAATTAGCTGAGTTTACTGGAGTTATATATGATTTAATTAATAAAACAAGTAAAAAGCGAGACAAAATTTTGGTTTGGGATGACAAATCCATTAAAGCTTTTGAATGCATTAAAGAGAAGTTTGCATCTAAGATTTTGCTAAATCATTTTAGTAAAGATGCAAAATTGTCTTTAACGGTAGATGCATCCAATACAGCAATTGGTGGTGTCATACAGCAGCATTTCAATAATAAGTCTGAACCACTTGCGTTCTTTTCAAAGAAACTCTCTCCAGCAGAAATGAAATATAGTGCTTTTGACAGGGAACTTTTAGCAATTTATTTGAATATTAAACATTTTCGGTATTTATTAGAAGGAAGACAGTTTACGGTTTTTACTGACCACAAGCCCTTGATTTTTGCTCTAAATTCCAAAACTGAACGTAGTCCAAGACAAACAAGACATCTCGAGTTTATTGCACAGTTTACTAGTGACATACAGTATATTAAGGGACAGGCTAACATTGTAGCTGACACGTTATCTCGTGTGTTTGAAGTAGATGCGTTTAAGAATTCGGAACTTAATTTCAAAACTTTACAAAATGAACAGCAACAGGACAATGAACTCGATAAAATTATTTCTGAGCAAAAATTTCGAAATCTTAATTTAGTTAAAATTTCTGTTCTGAATTTTAATATTTGGTGTGAGGCTTCAGGAGAAAATCCTAGGCCTTTTGTTCCAAGCAGTTTACGTAGAACAGTGTTTGATATATTACATGGAATTTCTCACCCTGGTACCAAGGCTACACGCCGATTAATTGTTAATAAGTATTATTGGCCTAATATGAACAAGGAAATAAACATATGGTCAAAAGGATGCATAAGTTGTCAGAAATCTAAAGTTTATCGTCACACAAAATCTCCTGTAAGCACAATTCCAATTCCAAAGAGTAGATTTGAACACATACATTTAGATATTGTTGGACCGCTTCCTGTTTCAAAAGGTTATCGCTACATTTTAACACTTATTGATCGATTTACACGTTGGCCGGAAGCATATGCTTTAAAGGATATTTCTGCACAGACAGTAGCAAATAAATTTATTACTGAGTATGTATCGCGTTTTGGTGTACCTTTAGAAATTACGACGGATCAAGGCACTCAATTTACATCAAAATTATTTTCGGAACTAACTAAATTGCTTGGAAGTCACCATATCACAACGTCTTCCTATCATCCTCAGGGTAATGGTATGGTGGAACGTTTCCATAGACAATTAAAATCCTCAATTTTGGCTAGAAATGGAACTAGAGATTGGTACAATGAGCTACCGATAATTCTTCTAGGTTTACGATCGGTGTACAAAGAAGATATTGCAGCCACTCCAGCTGAAATGATGTTTGGCCAAAATTTGCGTCTACCTGGAGAACTTGTTATGCCAACTACAGAAAATGTAACTTCGACCGAAATTTTAAGTAGTTTACGAGAACGTTTTAAAAAATGTAAATTCAAATTTAAAACATCATAAAGAATTTGATTCAGGAATTTATGTTCCAAAAGATTTACAAACGTGTAAATTTGTTTTCATTCGCATCGTTAACAAGCATTCTCTTCAACATCCGTATGAAGGACCTTACAGAGTTATTGAAAAAGATAAGAAATATTTCAAGGTAGATGTAAATAACGAAATTAAAACTATTTCGATTGACAGATTAAAGCCAGCGGTAGTTGAAAGAACACAATCACATAACACAAACAATCACACATTTTCAACAACGACTAAAAAGAAACAAGTTACTTTTAATTTATATCATAATGATTCTCTGGAAGGGGGAGTATTGTAGGGTTCATACTTTTTTATTATACTTGCTTCATTTTTTAACTTTGTTAATTTTGAAAATTTTTGATTTAAGTTATTTTTGTAAATGGAAATCAAAATGAAAATTTTTCTTCACTTCAAATTTTTTCATCTTGCTGTATAGTTGAAAATGTATTTTTGTTAAACATTAAAAATTTAATTGGAACTAAACTTTACCGAAAATATAAGTTTTTGAAAGCACTACAATTTACTACAATGTCAAATTTAGCGGTAGGACATTTTCTTATTTTAATTGAAATATTTTATGCTTTATTGTTTTTTTTCCAGCTTAAGTGCTATATTGCCAGGCCTACATGCTTCTGTTGACTTTAGTTAAACATGTTTTGCGGACTACTTTTTGCCAAATGACAGAACTCGTTCGCTTATTTGTGTAGCACAACACGTTTGATGTAAGAGACTATTTTTTATTGCATATGCGCATGTCACAGCCTACGTTCAGTGCTTTATCAGAATCGTCCTGATGTATCATGAATACCGATCGCATGAGCTCAACCTAACTGAACTTCGTTTCACAAAAGTTGGTTGAGCTTGAATTTTATGTTTTAAAATGTTTCTTTCAAAATCGCCAAAAACTATACAACATTTGTTGACTAACCAATGTCTGTGTTATGCGTCTATTTAGCTTTATGTGCTCCCCAAAGAGTTTAAGAGCTAAACTGGGCATCTTTACTCCCGTTGGCAATCCCGCCTATTTCTACTCCCTCAAGCGGCAGAAATAATAACTTGCTGCCGCAAATATTTATCATCCTTTGCTTGAAATAGGTTTTATTTTATTGTCTTTGCTGATTCCATTAAATTTAATTTAAATGATTTAAGAAATTATGTCGATTCAACTAACTATGCGCTGCGCAAATGTAAGAATCTTCATCAGCTGTCACATAAATGAAATGCAATTGTTCAACGCTTTGATGACTTTTGTGCCAAAATGGCTACGTTCACAATTACTGGAGCATTCAGGAGAATTTACTCCCAAAGCCCATCAAAATTCCTTGGCAAATTCGTGGCAACGCAATGCGAATCAACGCATATGAGTATGTATATACGCATTGGGCAGCATTCGTTGAGAACACACTCGAGGGACAATTGTGCGCTCATTGCAAGATGCGAAATTAAATTATAGAAATGTGTCTGTTGTTTGTGTGTATATGCTTAAGTTGATCATCATATTCATACATAACGAACTTATACGCTACTTATACGTACATATGTATACTAGATACTACCAGAAAAATTTTTTTTAAGGACAATTTCGAATTTTAAATTTTTTTTGCCGGGGTATGTGTCAAATTTTTTACATTTTTCGTGGTGTACCGATGTTCCTGTCACGAGCAGATTTTTGTGTTCTAAAGTTCATTAACTTTAAGCACTAAACTACCAGATATCATTTCTTATCTGCCTAATATTTATCATTAAATTAAAGCTTGGCAAATATTTTTAAACCTTTGCTAAGATAGTATTTCGATTCGAAATCGATTTCGAAATTTTTTTTTTGGAAAACGTAGCGGCCGCCTTTTACAGTCGGATCTCAAAGTATGTTATATCGCCGTTTTTTATCTCGAGGAGAACATTTAAATTGTTTTTGGCGGAAAGTAGGGGTAAAAATTTTACATATTCCTCCGTCATATCTTCTTATTCTTGAGTAAACATTTTTTTGTTCCAAAATTCATTGACTGTGTTACCCACCAGATCTCAATTTTTGTCACCCTAACGCACCATCCTAATGTCATTAAATTAAAGCTCACCAAAAATCACTAAACTCTTGCTGAGGAGGTATTTCAATTATACCAGTAGAACTATTAAAAAAAAAACAACGTTTGATGTTCCATGTAGGTGTTACTAACAGCCGGTTTCCATATAAAATTCAAAAAATTATAATAATTTTTCACTTAAATTGCTTTCGTGAAATTGGCTGTAAAAATGCAACCCACAGGTTCGGCCAAAAAAATTTTTTTTCGGCGAACTTTTTTTTGTTTTCTTGTCAGATGATACGGTCTAATGTGCATACATATGTATGTATATCCTTGGTAAAAGTGCTTATTTATCTATAGATACATATGTATCATCTTTTGGGTTGTTCACTTCAATTTCCTTCCTCGTGCGCTCCTTAGTGCGTTTGTTCTGCTGCTGCACACCCTTAATCGACACGATTACGCTCGTGTGCGTAACATTTTGTGAATGTATTGTCATTTCCTGCCATTCATGACCGCCACAAATAGTAAACGTTTTGTAATACACAGTCCACATATATACATACTCTGAGCGGGACGGGCCGGACCGGCCAATCGAAGCAACCAACCAGCCAGCATTCCTGAACCTCTGCTTTTCTCAAGACGCTTGGTTGAATGGTTATCTTAAGCATCAAAAGAAAGTAAATACAATACATAGATACATATTCATGCATATCTAGTTGTGTGATTGCATCTCATCCTCAGGCCATTGCCGAAAATTTCATCTTTGTTCTTCCTCTTCATTTCGTTCCGTATTCCTTCCTGCGCTTGCTCTGCTTCACATTTCAGCAATTCCCATTACACTCTATCCGATTACGTTAAATCGCTTGTACTTTTTCTTAGCTATTTGTGTAGCTTTTTATTGCAATGCTACTGTATGTGCTCTGATGTGCCTGTGTGTGTTAGCATTTGTCCGAGAATCAACATTTATTTTTGTCACCCACTATTGGTTTGCTACCAACTAAAGCTTTAGTGGGCACTTGCAAGTCGCACAACTCTGCAGCTGCTGCGTAATACTTACTTACATTTGTACATACATACATATGTATGAACGAATTTCCTTTATCCACTATTTCAAACTTTCCTGCGAATTCCCTAGCTCGTCTTGTTGTTTTCCACAAATATGTACTGCCCTCATCCTCTTCTCTTACCACCTGCTTGTTCCGCGCTGCTTCTTTAGCGTTGGTAACCATTTCTTATATTCCCACAGCCATCACCCGCTCACGTCGCTAAACTTTGGTTATTCTTCACTGTCATTTCCCATTATTTGGTTAGTTGTTATTTTCATCCTCTGTCCTTCCTTTTGTTCTTCCTCTTTTAAGTGCTTTGATGATATTGTCTTTTATTTGCGGAAATTTTATTGCCTCTAATGTTGACCAGCGTTAGAATAAATAAATAAATATTTTCCTTTGTTGCATTACTAAAAGTGCCAACGATGATGATAATGTAAGCGTACGCGGGGAGTATATGTTTGTATGTGTGTTTCACGTGTAAAGTAAATACAGTCACTCACAGAAGTATTTCCAATTTAATTTTTTTTACGATATTCAAAAAGGTTTTCTCTGTAAATTTTTTATAAAAATATGTTAATAAAAATTTCAAGTAAAAAGAAAAAAAGTCGGCAACTTTTTTATCAAAATTTCAAACTTTTGAATCAGAATTTTTCAGGAACCGTACAATCATAACTTAATCGTTACCATTTGATTTATAATTTAACCGTTATTTTATGAGTTTTATTGTTTCAGTCAAGAATAATCGTTATTTTTGGATTTTTATCTTTTCGATAAATTTTTGATTTATACTTTTTCGATCATATTAGAAACGTTATTTTCAGATTTAATTTTTTAAATCATAAACGATTTATATCGTCATAAAAACGCAAAATCATCATAACCGTAAAAATGATGGGAAAAAATAAAAAACCAAAATTTTAAATTTGACTCGAATAAAAAATAGAAATCTAAAGATTATTCAGAAAAAAAGTTTGATATTTAACGGTTATTTCGGTCCCTGGAATTAAAAACAAAGTGCAAGTTTCAAGGTGAAAAAAAAATCACTTTGCTTTTTTATAATTTTTTCTTCTTTCGAACCTTCAGCAATTTAAGGCTTGCGTATACTGAAATTGAATGATAAAACAACGTATGTTCTTGTAAAAAATCCTATGAAAAAGTTAAAAAATTTGCAAAATTTTCCTTAACTTTTTCCAAAGTAAGAAATTTAAATTTGCATGGTTTTTGTTGTAGAAAAATTTACTATGAACCCCAATTTGAATATCGTAAAAAAAATCAATGCAAAATATTTCTGTGAGTGACTGTATGTGGATGCAGGAATAGGTGAAAGGGTCACGTAATACCTTCTTTCTGTCGTTAGTTAGCACGTAACCATTTTTCCGGTGCTTTTGTGTGGGTTGTGTGGGGGTAAGCTTCGGAACATGACCTGTAGGCTTGAATTGATTGCTTTAAATTTAAATCTGAGACGTAAGGCAGATGAGTGTTGAATTTGAATTTTGAAATAAAACATGTCGAAAAAATAAACTGCCGGAACAAAGTATTGGCACAGCAAATTTTTCACAATATATGCAAGAATTTTCATTCTAATATTTTTAAGCTAATTTCGTATAAAAATATGATTCATTCTACAGCAAAAAACATAAAAATATAATTCCTGAACTTTATACAAAACTCGCGAAAATTCAGCAAATTTTCATGAAAATTTTCAACTTTTTAATCAGATTTTTTAGAATTTGTTTGAGTATGCAGATTTGTAGCCCAATCAATTTTATCATAATAAAGTACAAGTTTTAAGTAGCTAGGAATTACCGTTGATTTTTGGCTATTTTTTTTCACTCAGTCTTTCATACAAAACAATTTTTCGAAAGTACTTTATATGGAAAAAATGCAAAACACCCTCAACAAAAAAAAATCTCAAAAATCAACGCGATTTTTGACTAACTCTAAACTTGCATTTTTTACCAGAATTTAATGGGCTGCGTATTCAAAAAAATTCTAAAAAATCTGATTAAAAAGTTGAAAATTTTGATCAAAATTTGCTGGATTTTCGCGAGTTTTGCACAAAGTTTAGGAATTTATTTTTATGTTTTTTGTTGTTAAATGAACCATATTTTTATACAAAATTGGCAGAAAAATAGTAGAATAAAAATTGTTGCATATATTGTGAAAAATTTGCTGTGCCAATACTTTGTTCCGGCAGTGTATATACAAAACATAGGATTATTTAATCAGAATAGCTAGGACTGAAACATACGATTTCGGTTCGAAGTGGATTTCAGAAATTTTGTGATATCCAGAACAACATATCTGAGGGGGCTTCCACTGAACAGCCTGCAGCGCATGGTCGAAAATTACACAAGCTCTACACGATATTGTATCAAAGATCGATGTGGCGGTATGGAAGCAGTGTAGTACACCATGCTGATGCTAAGGGGGGCGCGTTTGACAATGCTACTTTTTGCTACTATGCGCTCTCCGGCGAGACGGCATAGTGTGGATGCAACAATCACAAAGTACATAGATCTACTCAATGTTATTGGGAAGATTATGGTGTCTGGTATTGGACTCTTTATCCAGTGAAATCTAACAATTCGATCACAACCAATCCTTCACGGAGGAGGTCTTTGTAAAGACACAAAGGGTCCTGAATGAGACGTTACAACGTCCCAGCAAGAGAACCCCAGTCTTCTTTATACGGAAGTCGAAAAATTGGGCGGGATGGACCTTCCGATGGCTAGAAGCGTAAACCCAAGTCTTTCAACGGAGCGGAAATGTGTATGGGTAACACCAACTAGTATATACGAAACTGTCATGGAAAGCTGAAGGTCAATATAGCGCTGACCGTTTTCAGACAGTTTCTCAGAAGCTTTAGTAACTAACCCCTTTGGCTCTTAAACCGGCTAGGGTACTTTGGGTATGTATGGCTTTAGTTAGAGCGGTCGTTACAATCGGTATCGTATGTAGTATTTGCTAACGCTGGTGTAGTGTGTAGTGTTTGCTAACGCAATGAAGACGAAGTGGCGGCAAAAATCCAAAGTTCGAGCACCGAGTGTTGGTTAGAAGGTGGTCAGGATAATACTTAATCTTGGTTAGAGGCCGATAATCACAAACTGATACCTGGATACTCTTCTGGAAGAAAGTACGTCGATGACTTTCAAGCAATGGCCAGTTTTTATACCGACTGTTTCAAGACTAAAAACTGAACTGGACCAAGAAGCTCTTATGCTTCAGGTATAACGATAACGGTCATTCGGAAGACTTGGCAATATTTAAAGTAGCACTTGTACTTGTATAATTGCTAAAAGGTAGCACGGACATCAGATCAGGGTCTATAGTGACACCAAAGCTGACCTAAAAAATTTGCAAACCGTTCATAACTGAAAGATAAACTCCGCTGTCCAATAAAACGGCCACGATTTCCTGTGGGACCAGGACACTGTGGTATTCAAGACAACAAACTAACTGATGAATTAGTGAACTGATGTTTCTTTTTTGGAACGTCCAATTGGACCGCAGCCAATTATAAATAACGTTAAGCGCGGGAAGGAACTACCAGAGATACATCAGCGGTCTTATAAATAAGGCTTATGAGAAGCTTTAGTGCAATAATGATTAGTGCACAAAACAACCAGCCAGCTGAGTCAACTGTAATTCACGAGATATGTAGCGTGTTTGGTACTCTATTTTAGATAGATGACTTAACCTCAATGCAGATCTTCCTAAAAGCTGTGTTTTATCTTTCCAGTTAATAGTAGAGACTAAGGGCCGTTTTCTCAAGTGGCTTTGCTCTTCAAACACATATTTTAAGAACAGAAACCTGAAAAACGGCCCTAAGATACATACTACTTATAATACTTGATTTTACACAGGCAACAGGAGATCCCAAAAAAACATTAGTCAACCCCTTTACATAATTCTCTAGTTCAAAAAGTTTCTTCTGTAGTTTTTTTTGGTTCCAGATGGATTTCGAGCTCTGTGGGCCGCAAGTTTAATATTTCCAAATTTTAGTTATAGTTTCTCATTCTCAATTTGACTTATTTTCTTGTTGCTCCTATGGATAACTAGGATGGTCGAAAGTATCAGCTAAAATACCATTTTGCAATGTCTGTTAAGGATAGAGTGCTTTTTTTAATTTCATATTAATTTAAGCTGACGAATTACACAATTATGGCATAAATGATAAATGATTCCGAAATTCGAATGGAACTGAAACTTCGCGAAGACAATATTGAAACAGATGACATTTAAAAAATGTACTCCCAACTCCACGCTGACAAGTGTTGCCAGTCAGCATTTTTGATGCTAGATCTCTTGCCTTTTATTTTCTTTCCTGTCCTCGAAGTTTCGGTTCTAGCTTCTAAGTTTTTTTCTAGCCATTTTTGATTCTTGAAATACCTTTTTTGGTATACATAACTAACTGTCAAAAAGATGCTAGCGACATTTTTTTACAAAGTTTTGTTTTGGAAGCAGAAATGGGTCCAGATACTATAGAAACATTTATGTATCATAAATAAAATTAAAAAAAAAAAAAAATGTCACTACATCGTTTGGCTCGATATATTTTATAA
>NW_023460600.1:5542-18786 GCF_013731165.1 Rhagoletis pomonella | reverse complement strand
TTTTTCAAAATTGTATCCTAAACGTATTTCTTGGTAACGAATTGTTGCAAGCATCAATTTTGAATAAATTAGCTTCAATAATTACTGATTTATCGAAGATTTCGTATTTCTCTAAATTACCGTTATATGGGATTATTGTCCTATTTTAAAAATTTTCGGCCATTTCGTATGTTTTACCAAGGTTAACAACTGTGCCAAGTTTGGAAGAAATTGGTGCAGCGGTTACCAAGATATACACATGTAAACATAACTGGGCGTGGCTACGCCCATTTTCCAAAAATTTATAATATTCTTATTTTTTGTCTAAAACTTATTGTAAATATCAATTTTGAGTGAATAATCTTCAGTAGTTACTAAAATATCGCAGTTTTCGTATTTCCGAAAATTACCGTTATATGTGATGTGGGCGTGGTTATTGTCCGATTTTTTGAATTTTCGGACATTTAGTATGCTGTATCAAGGCCAACAACTGTGCAAAGTTTGGAATAAATTGATGCAGCGGTTACCAAGATATACACATGTAACCATAAGTGGGCGTGGCTACGCCCATTTTCAAAAAAATGTTAATATTCTTATATTTCGTCTAGAATTTATAATAAATAGCAATTTTGAGTGAATTATCTTCCGTAGTTACTAAAATATCGCAGTTTTTGTATTTCGGAAAATTACCGTTATATGGGAGGTAGGCGTGGTTATTGTCCGAGTTTGCCCATTTTCAATACCATCCGTCCTACGCCCGAAAGAAGTGCACATACAAAGTTTCGTTAAGATATCTCAATTTTTACTCGAGTTATCGTGTGCACAGACGGACAGACGGACGGACGGACGGACGGACGGACGGACGGACGGACGGACGGACGGACAGACAGTCACCGCTTAATCGATTTCTCTTTTCATCCTGATCATTTATGTATACATTTGTCTATATCTATCTCGATTCGTTTTGCCTGTTACAAACAGCCGTTATGTGAACAAAGTTATAATACCCTTGTGCACAAGTGCGCTCGGGTATAAAAAGCACTCTATCCTTAACAGACATTGTAAAATGGTATTTTAGCTGATACTTTCGACCATCCTAGTTATCCATAGGAGCAACAAGAAAATAAGTCAAATTGAGAATGAGAAACTATAACTAAAATTTGGAAATATTAAACTTGCGGCCCACAGAGCTCGAAATCCATCTGGAACCAAAAAAAAACTACAGAAGAAACTTTTTGAACTAGAGAATTATGTAAAGGGGTTGACTAATATTTTTTTGGGATCTCTTGTTGCCTGTGTAAAATCAAGTATTATAGGTAGTATGTATCTTAGGGCCGTTTTTCAGGTTTCTGTTCTTAAAATATGTGTTTGAAGAGCAAAGCCACTTGAGAAAACGGCCCTTAGTCTCTACTATTAACTGGAAAGATAAAACACAGCTTTTAGCAAGATCTGCATTGAGGTTGAGTCATCTATCTAAAATAGAGTACCAAACACGCTACATATCTCGTGAATTACAGTTGGCTCAGCTGGCTGGTTGTTTTGTGCACTAATCATTATTGCACTTAAGCTTCTCATAAGCCTTATTTATAAGACCGCTGATGTATCTCTGGTAGTTCCTTCCCGCGCTTAACGTTATTTATAATTGGCTGCGGTCCAATTGGACGTTCCAAAAAAGAAACATCAGTTCACTAATTCATCAGCTAGTTTGTTGTCTTGAATACCACAGTGTCCTACAGGAAAATAAAATTCCTAAACTTTGTGTAAATCAAAAATAATTCCAAAAAATCTGATTAAAACGTTGAAAATTTTGATCAACATTTTCGCGAGTTTTGCATAAAGTTCAGGAATTACCTTTTTATGTTTTTTGTTGTAGAATGAACCATATTTTTGTACGAAATTAGCCGAAAAATATTAGAATGAAAATTCTTGCATATATTGTGAAAAATTTGCTGTGCCAATACTTTGTTCCGGCAGTTTATTTTTTCGACATGTTTTATTTCAAAATTCAAATTCAACACTCATCTGCCTTACGTCTCAGATTTAAATTTAAAGCAATCAATTCAAGCCTACAGGTCATGTTCCGAAGCTTACCCCCACACAACCCACACAAAAGCACCGGAAAAATGGTTACGTGCTAACTAACGACAGAAAGAAGGTATTACGTGACCCTTTCACCTATTCCTGCATCCAGATACAGTCACTCACAGAAATATTTTGCATTGATTTTTTTTACGATATTCAAATTGGGGTTCATAGTAAATTTTTCTACAACAAAAACCATGCAAATTTAAATTTCTTACTTTGGAAAAAGTTAATGAAAATTTTGCAAATTTTTTAACTTTTTCATAGGATTTTTTACAAGAACATACGGTGTTTTATCATTCAATTTCAGTATACGCATGCCTTAAATTGCTGAAGGTTCGAAAGAAGAAAAAATTATAAAAAAGCAACGTGATTTTTTTTTTTCACCTTGAAACTTGCACTTTGTTTTTAATTCCAGGGACCGAAATAACCGTTAAATATCAAACTTTTTTTCTGAATAATCTTTAGATTTCTATTTTTTATTCGAGTCAAATTTAAAATTTTGGTTTTTTATTTTTTCCCATCATTTTTACGGTTATGATGATTTTGCGTTTTTATGACGATATAAATCGTTTATGATTTAAAAAATTAAATCTGAAAATAACGTTTCTAATATGATCGAAAAAGTATAAATCAAAAATTTATCGAAAAGATAAAAATCCAAAAATAACGATTATTCTTGACTGAAACAATAAAACTCATAAAATAACGGTTAAATTATAAATCAAATGGTAACGATTAAGTTATGATTTTTATTAAAAAAAATCATATCCTTTACGGTTCCTGAAAAATTCTGATTCAAAAGTTTGAAATTTTGATAAAAAAGTTGCCGACTTTTTTTCTTTTTACTTGAAATTTTTATTAACATATTTTTATAAAAAATTTACAGAGAAAACCTTTTTGAATATCGTAAAAAAAATTAAATTGGAAATACTTCTGTGAGTGACTGTATTTACTTTACACGTGAAACACACATACAAACATATACTCCCCGCGTACGCTTACATTATCATCATCGTTGGCACTTTTAGTAATTCAACAAAGGAAAATATTTATTTATTTATTCTAACGCTGGTCAACATTAGAGGCAATAAAATTTCCGCAAATAAAAGACAATATCATCAAAGCACTTAAAAGAGGAAGAACAAAAGGAAGGACAGAGGATGAAAATAACAACTAACCAAATAATGGGAAATGACAGTGAAGAATAACCAAAGTTTAGCGACGTGAGCGGGTGATGGCTGTGGGAATATAAGAAATGGTTACCAACGCTAAAGAAGCAGCGCGGAACAAGCAGGTGGTAAGAGAAGAGGATGAGGGCAGTACATATTTGTGGAAAACAACAAGACGAGCTAGGGAATTCGCAGGAAAGTTTGAAATAATGGATAAAGGAAATTCGTTCATACATATGTATGTATGTACAAATGTAAGTAAGTATTACGCAGCAGCTGCAGAGTTGTGCGACTTGCAAGTGGCAACTAAAGCTTTAGTTGGTAGCAAACCAATAGTGGGTGACAAAAATAAATGTTGATTCTCGGACAAATGCTAACACACACAGGCACATCAGAGCACATACAGTAGCATTGCAATAAAAAGCTACACAAATAGCTAAGAAAAAGTACAAGCGATTTAACGTAATCGGATAGAGTGTAATGGGAATTGCTGAAATGTGAAGCAGAGCAAGCGCAGGAAGGAATACGGAACGAAATGAAGAGGAAGAACAAAGATGAAATTTTCGGCAATGGCCTGAGGATGAGATGCAATCACACAACTAGATATGCATGAATATGTATCTATGTATTGTATTTACTTTCTTTTGATGCTTAAGATAACCATTCAACCAAGCGTCTTGAGAAAAGCAGAGGTTCAGGAATACTGGCTGGTTGGTTGCTTCGATTGGCCGGTCCGGCCCGTCTCACTCAGTGTTTGTATATGGACTGTGTATTACAAAACGTTTACTATTTGTGGCGGTCATGAATGGCAGGAAATGACAATACATTCACAAAATGTTACGCACACGAGCGTAATCGTGTCGATTAAGGGTGTGCAGCAGCAGAACAAACGCACTAAGGAGCGCACGAGGAAGGAAATTGAAGTGAACAACCCAAAAGATGATACATATGTATCTATAGATAAATAAGCACTTTTACCAAGGATATACATACATATGTGTGCACATTAGACCGTATCATCTGACAAGAAAACCAAAAAAATTTCGTCGAAAAAAAAATTTTTTGGTCGAACCTGTGGGTTGCATTTTTACAGCCAATTTCACGAAAGCAATTTAAGTGAAAAATTATTATAATTTTTTGAATTTTATATGGAAACCGGCTGTTAGTAACACCTACATGGAACATCAAACGTTGTTTTTTTTTTAATAGTTCTACTGGTATAATTGAAATACCTCCTCAGCAAGAGTTTAGTGATTTTTGGTGAGCTTTAATTTAATGACATTAGGATGGTGCGTTAGGGTGACAAAAATTGAGATCTGGTGGGTAACACAGTCAATGAATTTTGGAACAAAAAAATGTTTACTCAAGAATAAGAAGATATGACGGAGGAATATGTAAAATTTTTACCCCTACTTTCCGCCAAAAAAAATTTAAATGTTCTCCTCGAGATAAAAAACGGCGATACAACATACTTTGAGATCCGACTGTAAAAGGCGGCCGCTACGTTTTCCAAAAAAAAATTTCGAAATCGATTTCGAATCGAAATACTATCTTAGCAAAGGTTTAAAAATATTTGCCAAGCTTTAATTTAATGATAAATATTAGGCAGATAAGAAATGATATCTGGTAGTTTAGTGCTTAAAGTTAATGAACTTTAGAACAAAAAAATCTGCTCGTGACAGGAACATCGGTACACCACGAAAAATGTAAAAAATTTGACACATACCCCAGCAAAAAAAATTTAAAATTCGAAATTGTCCTTAAAAAAATTTTTTTTCTGGTAGTATCTAGTATACATATGTACGTATAAGTAGCGTACAAGTTCGTTATGTATGAATATGATGATCAACTTAAGCATATACACACAAACAACAGACACATTTCTATAATTTAATTTCGCATCTTGCAATGAGCGCACAATTGTCCCTCGAGTGTGTTCTCAACGAATGCTGCCCAATGCGTATATACATACTCATATGCGTTGATTCGCATTGCGTTGCCACGAATTTGCCAAGGAATTTTGATGGGCTTTGGGAGTAAATTCTCCTGAATGCTCCAGTAATTGTGAACGTAGCCATTTTGGAACAAAAGTCATTAAAGCGTTGAACAATTGCATTTCATTTATGTGACAGCTGAAGAAGATTCTTACATTTGCGCAGCGCATAGTTAGTTGAATCGACATAATTTCTTAAATCATTTAAATTAAATATAATGGAATCAGCAAAGAGAATAAAATAAAACCTTTTTCAAGCAAAGGATGATAAATATTTGCGGCAGCAAGTTATTATTTCTGCCGCTTGAGGGAGTAGAAATAGGCGGGATTGCCAACGGGAGTAAAGATGCCCAGTTTAGCTCTTAAACTCTTTGGGGAGCACATAAAGCTAAATAGACGCAGTACACAGACATTGGTTAGTCAAAAAATGTTGTATAGTTTTTGGCGATTTTGAAAGAAACATTTTAAAACATAAAATTCAAGCTCAACCAACTTTTGTGAAACGAAGTTCAGTTAGGTTGAGCTCATGCGATCGGTATTCATGATACATCAGGACGATTCTGATAAAGCACTGAACGTAGGCTGTGACATGCGCATATGCAATAAAAAATAGTCTCTTACATCAAACGTGTTGTGCTACTCAAATAAGCGAACGAGTTCTGTCATTTGGCAAAAAGTAGTCCGCAAAACATGTTTAACTAAAGTCAACAGAAGCCTGTAGGCCTGGCAATATAGCACTTAAGGTGGAAAAAAATCTATAAAATATTTCAATTAAAATAAGAAAATGTCCTACCGCTCAATTTGACATGAAACAAACAAATAGCACAAACGGAAAAATTTAGAAAAATGTGGTCGTAATGTGTTGAACTTTTACTCCTACAAGGATTACTTCACGGTGATTTAAAAAATGTAATCGTTTTTTTTTGTACCAATTACCAGATTCGAAAAATCCAAGTTTTCAGCACCGGTTACCAATTCCGAAAAATTCGGGTTTCTGGTGCCGGTTACCAATTTCATGAAATAGGAGTGCTTTATTAAGGTAAATTCAAAAATGTAATCGTTTTTGTACCAGTTAACAATTCTAAAAAAACCGGATATATAGTGAGGGTTACCAATTTTATGAAAAGCGCAGAGATTTTTTTAAGTACTTTCAAAAATTAAATAAGTTTTCTTGCACCGCTTACCAATTGGGAAAATTGCGTAGGGAAGGAACTGCTTATTAGTCCTTCGAAACACGCGAAGAAAATGCGGTACTTGTTCGTATGCCACTGCAACCGTTTGTGACATTGGTCAGTGAACAAGATACTTCGTCAATTGCCTCTCAGCTTTGCTAAGTTCCGTCATTTAACCGTATACACTCCAAGTGTAGACAGGTTTTACTGCACTTAGTTCTTTCATTGTCTTCGATGGCGCCCTTACTTTGGTTTCTCTCTTATGCGTGCCTTGTCGCAGGAAATTTTCATAGGAGCGCCTGACTGAGGTTGTTGTTCAAAATTCGTGACAAGCTGCGACGTGGTGGTCCTTTTTCAAAAAAAGTTGGCGAGCTCAAATAAGTTGTGGAGTGGGCATCCCTGGTTTAAAGGCATATCCCAACTTTCTCTATCTCTGTCTCTCGCTCTCCCTGTAAGGCTATTTCAGCTGCGCAATCTGCAGCTGAGCACTTCTGATAGCGATTACTGAAGTTCCTAACTAGTTGAAAAAATAGCGAGAAACATACATATGTATGTAATTTTAATTGTCAAATTTCTTCCAACTCTTAGATTTTCAAACGAAAAATGTCCATTAAGATCCTGACAATTTAATTTAAGCTGGTTAAGTCTAGCTGTCATTCCGCGTAAAACTAATTAACTCCTTGAAAATTAAACTGTTAATAGCCACTAAAGACAGTTATGGTTTTTTGTCGCCACAACCTCCCTAGCTATCTCTATTCATTGGAGCGTATACAAATGTCGTACAGTAACTGTGTGGCGTTGAAAATTTTGCAACTCAGCGAGCAAGCCAGCCGCAAGGACATGTACCGCCAGCTATAAAACGCCTAATTCGCTTAATTCACTTCATTCATTAGAATAGCGGATTTTTTTTATTTCCAAAATAGGCCTGTCACCTCCTCATTCCTTCGTTCCATCGGCGCTATTATTTGGCGCACACGACAAAGCCAACCACCCACCCACCTACAACGAAAACATCTGGCAATACTCTCAAGCATTCAACGTCATTGCATTCCATTTCATTTCATTTTAACGTCAGTTAACGCGCGCGCGAGCTACAGTTATGCTTGAAAAGCTCGATGGTTGTGGCACAAGTGACGCTGCTGCCGAGAGAATTGAATTTAATGGGGTGACTGTGCGAGACGAAGGAATGGGCGAACGTACATAGGAATGTGCAGTTAGCAACCGATATACATATGTATTAGGCGAAGCAATGAACGAGTGAAGTGACTTAAGAATAGCTGTGTGATCGATTAAGCGCCGCGGCGTCGTAAAGTGAGTGGGAGTGCAAGTACGAGTAGAATCAGCGGTAGTCGCAGGCAGTAAGCAACTGATTTATGCAGCGACGCCGTACCAGGCCAGAGCCATACAATTTGAGGCAAAATAATGAAGGAATGCCAGCGGCAGACAGGTGTGCCAAAGAGGAAGAAAACGCAAGCAAGCGAGCTAGTAAAGTGACAGCAAACGAAAATCGAACGTCCTTGAGTTGGAAATACAATAAGTAAAGCAACACGAATGCATGAAAATTTTTGATAGAACTAGGAACCGAACAAGCCTATGAACGGCACACTAAAATAGAATATAACTACAGAAAGCAAATGAAATGGCGTTGTGATGCGGCAGGCGGCAACAAATCGCGTGACAACCCGAAATTAAATCGCTGATGGCGTACCACAACGACGGGCTGCTCTACATACTCGTTACTATTCTTGTTGTAGGCCGAATGAGTGACTGCTCTCTGCCTACTGAGTTTACCTACTTCGTCACAAGCTTAATATGGATTGATAGGATTTAGCTTACCATGGCGGTTTGTATGTTTGCGTGCAAAATAAAATAGGCAAATTCGAAATTGATGAGTAAGTGGGAGGGATGAAGCGCTGCGAAGCGGGTGGAGGTACATAAGTTCTAGCGATTTAGTGACAACAGCGAAAAATTGAAAAGCATTATGTAGGTACACAATGCAAGGAAGAGAACGAAAAAGGTAAATAATGGCTAAGCCGGGAGCTACATTGTGGTACATTGAATTTAAAAGCGGCGTATGCTAAATAAATTTGTGTTACAAGGAAATCGGTGTGGAAAATAGCAGCAGTGAAGGTGACATGAAGAAGTTTGTAATGTGAAAGGAAATGCGAAATAAATACATACTACTTGAATATACATAAGTGCGAGACAACAAGGAAATAAAGTGGAATTATTAGATTTCATAGAATAAATTTTTCTTTTAGTAAAGGCATCATCCTTTAGTTCGTCTCTTTCATTCATTATGCGCCTGAAGCTGCAATGGGAAAATTTTATTCAGTAACGCAGAACAGCGCTCCCTGGAACGACATTTTATGACGAATAAATACAATCAAGCTGACTTACATACACAGCTAAATCCTCAAATTAAAGAATATATAATGGAATTCGGCGGAAATACCATTGATTAACAGGATTAAGAAATTTGCCGATTTTCGGAAATGGTATAGCAAGTTAGATTAAAGACTTTATAAGAATTTAGCCTAAGAACGATTTTCCCAGTTTTATTACTATGTGTCCTTAAATTATTCCGCTCGATTGCCGAAATCAGTCAGATTTTTAAAGTTATTGGTCCTAAATCATCGACAATAAAAGCATAGACAGACGGCAGAGTTGATCTCATTAAAATTGTGCTTGGACAGACAGCAGTAATGCGGATTAACGAGCCGCAAGGTCATGGGTTCGAGTCCCACGGCCAGTATAATTTTTATTTATTTCTTTTCTATCCATTCATTTATAATATTTAAATTGTTTAACGTTAGCGTTTAACGTTTTAGTTAATTGTTGACTTTTTTAATAAAATTAGACTCTAAAAACTTAAATTAACAAATAGTAAAATAAAAAATGTGATATAAAATAAAAGAAATGAAAATAAAATAAAGTAAAATTAAATAAAATAAAAAATAAAAACAAAAAATTGTTTGGCAATCTCTTCAGCCGAGCATCGAACCTGGCACCTACAGACTTGTAGCACGCAACTCTCACCACTCGGCTAACGCAGACGGCAAACTCGCACAAACTTGCACAAAAGACAACAGCTGGCCGTTTTAACCAGTGTTGTCATCGAAAATTCCCCTCATCCGAGTTAATTCCCGAAAATTTCGTGTATTTGTGCGGCTGCTTATGCGCAAAGGAAAATGCATGAGTTAATGCATATAAAGGCGAAATTTTGTGGCATGATTTTCCTTAACTCAGAAGTGGAATATGTTCTTTAAAACATTTTTTTCGACATATGAAAAAAGAATGATAAAAAACGAAGTCATAAAAAACGTTAAGGAATAAAAAAAAAATATTTATTAGGTTAGATAAGTATCTATACCTAGCTCGTAAAAAAATTTGCTCAGGGAAGATTTTTAGCAGTCCGATCTTTTGCCGAACCCCAACAGTCTCTCCAGGGCCTGGAGTATGGAAGTCCAGGGTGAACAGCCGCAGACTATCTATATTATAGTCAAGTGAAGTGAAAAAAAAAAACTTTCGGAAATATAATTAGGGAGTTCACAAGGTGAGGTATTCGTACAGCTGTAGACCGTAAAGTTTCACAACTTTGGTAGTAATGTTATGAAAATACGACCTACTACAATACGACGGTATACAATACCATTTTAAATTCTTAAATATGTATAGATCATCCCAAGAGCTTAGTCCACGAGAATTGTGTTCGGTTGCCGAACACGTTAGTTTTCCGGTAGAGACTCATCCTGGATGTGCTAAAAAATGCAGTGAGAAGTTAGTTGAACGAGTAGCTACTTATGGAAGAATTTAGCTCGGGAGCGATTTTTTGCAAACTGATCTTCTGCGGAAACCAATACTAGATTATCTGAATTAAGTAGCTGAATACATTTTTAAGCTTCTTGCATAAAGTCTAAAATATTTTGAGAGGTATCCGTAATAAATCACGCTAATGGACGGTAAATGAAGAATTCTTTTTCATGCGATGAATGCACGTCTACTCATGGCTTTAAACTATTTTTTAACCAGTTCACGATATGTGCCTAGAGTCTATCGAAAAACAAAGGAAATAATTCTTTATCTATTTTCCGCCATCAAGTTTCTAATGTCCTAGAAGATCGTCGGACAAATTTGGTGCGAGCAAAAATTTATCTTTTTTTGATTATCTTATTTTATATTAGCGCATTCACGGAAGATTTATATTTCGAAATAAAAAATGCGCTTTTCACCGTATAGTCAGGTTAGGTTACGGTGGTTGTCCCTGTGTATACTACATTTAAGAGAGTGTCATTTCTCTCCAGTACTGCTGGAGTCAATCGCTACTTTTGAGCCGCAACTCCACCGACTCCTAAGGGAGTAGTGCAGAGTCGAACCAGTCGGAAGAAGAATAGTGAAAAACTACGAAAGAGGGCGTCAAAAAATCACGCAAGTAACTACCTTAGTAACTGCCGGTAGTGCAGGGAGAGCCGATGGTGTCTACCACCAAGGACATTGTCTTGCAAAAGTAATCGCTGAAATATAGGGCAAGTAGTCTGTCGATAATCCACGGAGTCTACCTGGTAGCTACCGATTCATCAGTCCTGTAGTCGCTCCCCGTACTGCAGGGTTGTGATACTACGTACATATGTATGTATGTATATTTTAACGAATACTATACTTAGTCGACAAACCGTCGCGAGCCGATTGCGAAAGCGGCTAATTTAAATGCCTGAGACCTCATCAGGGCTAGTCAGAAAGAGCGATACAACAAGTTTTCGGCTTAGCCTCCCGAGGATTGAGCAGTCAACGAGAAAGTGTTCATGCCGTTCCACCTCATCTTGCATTGCATAGTTTCCTAGCAGAACCCCATCAAAATCGAGAGGTGATGCTTTGCAGGTAAGGAGCTCTTTTGAACGCCTCGGATCTACCCTAGACTAGAAGGAACTTGAAATTGCGCATGCCTTGGTTTCCACCCAGCGCTCCTTGAGTTGACATGAGGCCCAACCATCCAAGAGCGACCCACAGAAGGTCACGAGGTGTCACTAGCTGGTGACAACATTTGGATGATGCCTTTCCGTACCGAGTCGTCAGCCATGACGTTTTCTGCAATGTCGCTGGGGACCCGGAACCCAAATGAGAATGATAATAAATTTCTCCAATGCGGTGTAGAGGAAGGTCAGACATTCCCTGACCAATTTTGACTGCACCAACATAGCGATCAGGTCCCTAATAGCCACCCGGCTATCACAGTCTTCAGCAGTGAGTACACTTCTTCTTTAATTGCAGCTTTTCTTCCTAAAATACACTGCAGCAGTCCAGAGGCCTGAACATAGTTTTGATGGGGAGCTTCCGGCGGAATACTCCCTCATCAACCCTACCTTCAAGTTATGATCTATCCGCGAAGCAGTCCACTGCTCCTTTCCTCCCCACCGAGACATCCCTTAAGGGAATGTACATAGGTAAAATAGGAGCTACTCGGAGTTATTTCGGAAGTGCAGGAATTTGTATGATCAGGAATGAAACGTTCTCTAGAACTACAATGTCCGGTTTGGGATTCCCTGAGCCTAATAACAGTTTGTGCTGCGATAGCCCTGCCTGTGATACTGGAACATATCTACAGGCGTTATGCTCAGCTTGACGTTAAGCGCCAATGTAGGCGCTTGTTATTGTTTCACTAATGCCGATTACCGAGAAATTACAAATAAAATTATGAAAGCATAGAGAAGGTGATCTTCCGAAACCCACAGAGTTCCAGATGCTAGAAGTGGTAGGAACCGTTTACCTAATGAACTTACGAGTCTGGATTACGAAGTGAATTTTCGGCGCAGACATTTTAATATTTTCTAGCTGTTAAGAAAAATCAAGCGTCGTAAGCGAAACACACGTTCGCGTGCCAAACAGAACTTAAATGAAAGTAACAGATATAGAAGTGAGAACTGTCTTTTACCAAAAAATAGACAGCCCTTAGCAAAGGAAATAATTGCAATTGTGGTAAAAGTAGGCAGTTCGACAGGCCAGACTATTAAATTGGAAAACCTAGCTAACGTGAAATTGCTTGCGCTCAATAAAATAATACCTACGCTATATGCAGAAGGCGTGTGACATACGAAGGCGGCAAGCAAGAGCAGCTACAACGAGCCAATGGCATGCAAAAAATATTTATGATAAAAAGTCTAGACATTTGTGCCAGCGGCACTTGGGCAATAGATATAGTGCCACACGAACACAGAGCGCGACCGGTGGCACTAAACAACCGTAAATGATGAAATAACGGTTAAAAAGTGGATAAAAAATTGGTGCAAAATGAAAAAAAAAAATTGCTGCAAGCGACACGCTGCACACAAAATAGAAAACTAACACTTCAAATAGGCAACAAAGTGTTTAGGTAGCAGCGCTGAGCAGTGCGCGGAAGTGCACCCAGAAGCAAAACAACAACTACAATTAATGCACAATCTATTGCCGGTCGGTGGCAGCGTAAGGTGGGTGGTGGTGGAAGCTGCAGCAGTGTACGCTTTGAAGTGTCAGCAACAATTTGCAGATTTTATTGCTACCGAAAACTAAAAAGCAAGAAAATGCGACATTAAATCGGCAAGATAGACGAGAGCAGCAAGCGGCAGGCGGATGGTGGCAGGCAGCAGGCGACGCATCACTTTCATGGCATGCCATTGTCTGTGGCAGTAAGAGCTGGCAGCCAGTCACTCAGTGTCACGGCAAGTAACAAAAGCGGCGATTTGATGGATGGATAGATGGATGGATGGAAGGTGCTGGTGCTGTAACGGTCGTTGGCATTGCTGTCAGGATGGCTTAACTGGCAGGTAGTCTGGCGACCTTTGTTGTGCGATGGACGGACAAGTTAGTTGGTAA
>NW_023460600.1:0-5442 GCF_013731165.1 Rhagoletis pomonella | reverse complement strand
TTACCAACTAACTTGTCCGTCCATCGCACAACAAAGGTCGCCAGACTGCCTGCCAGTTAAGCCATCCTGACAGCAATGCCAACGACCGTTACAGCACCAGCACCTTCCATCCATCCATCTATCCATCCATCCAATCGCCGCTTTTGTTACTTGCCGTGACACTGAGTGACTGGCTGCCAGCTCTTACTGCCACAGACAATGGCATGCCATGAAAGTGATGCGTCGCCTGCTGCCTGCCAGCATCCACCTGCCGCTTGCTGCTCTCGTCTATCCTGCCGCTTTAATGTCGCATTTTCTTGCTTTTTATTTTTCGGTAGCAATAAAATGTGCAAATTGTTGCTGACACTTCAAAGCGTACACTGCTGCAGCTTCCACCACCACCCACCTTACGCTGTCGCCGGCCGGCAATAGATCGTGCATTAATTGTAGTTGTTGTTTTGCTTCTGGGTGCACTTCCGTGCACTGCTCAGCGCTGCTACCTAAACACTTTGTTGCCTATTTGAAGTGTTAGTTTTCTATTTTGTGCGCAGCGCGTGCATTTTTTCGCTTGCAGCACATTTTTTTTTTTTGTAATTTTTCACCAATTTTGTATCCGATTTTTTACCGTTATTTCACCATTTACGGTTGTTTAGTGCCACCGGTCGCCCTCTGTATCCGTGTGGCACTGTAACTATTGCCCAAGCGCCGCTGGCACAAATGTCTAGACTTTTTATCATAAATATTTTTTGCATGCCATTGGCTCATTGTAGCTGCTCTTGCTTTCCGCCTTCGTATGTCACACGCCTTCTGCATATAGCTTAGGTATTTGTTTATTTTATTGAGCGCAAGCAATTTCACGTTAGCTAGGTTTTCCAATTTAATAGTCTGGCCTGTCGAACTGCCTGCTTTTACCACAATTGCAATTATTTCGTTTGCTAAGGGCTGTCTATTTTTTGGTAAAAGACAGTTCTAACTTCTATATCTGTTACTTTCATTTAAGTTCTGTTTGGCACGCGAACATGTGTTTCGCTTACGATGCTTGATTATTCTTAACAGCTAGAAAATATTAAAATGTCTGCGCCAAAAATTCACTTCGTAATCCAGGCTCGTAAGTTCATTAGGTAAACGGTTCCTACCACTTCTAGCATCTGGAACTCTGTGGGTTTCGGAAGATCACCTTCTCTATGCTTTCATAATTTTATTTGTAATTTCTCGGTAATCGGCATTAGTGAGACAATAATAAGCGCCTACATTGGCGCTTAACGTCAAGCTGAGCATAACGCCTGTAGATATGTTCCAGTATCACAGGCAGAACTATCGCAGCACAAACTGTTATTAGGCTCAGGGAATCCCAAACCGGACATTGTAGTTCTAGAGAACGTTTCATTCCTGATCATACAAATTCCTGCACTTCCGAAATAACTCCGAGTAGCTCCTATTTTACCTATGTACATTCCCTTAAGGGATGTCTGGGTGGGGAGGAAAGGAGCAGTGGACTGCTTCGCGGATAGATCATAACTTGAAGGTAGGGTTGATGAGGGAGTATTCCGCCGGGAGCTCCCCATCAGAACTATGTTCAGGCCTCTGGACTGCTGCAGTGTTTTTTAGGAAGAAATAGCTGCAATTAAAGTAGAAGTGTACTCACTGCTGAAGACTGTGATAGCCGGGTGGCTATTAGGGACCTGATCGCTATGTTGGTGCAGTCAAAATTGGTCAGGGAACGTCTGCCCTTCTACACCGCATTGGAGAAATTTCTTATCATTCTCATTTGGATTCCGGTCCCCCAGCGACATTGCAGAAAACGGCATGGCTGACGACTCTGTACGGAAAGGCATCTTCCAAACGTTGTCACCAGCTAGGCACACCTCGTGACCTTCTGTGGGTCACTCTTGGATGGTTGGTCCTCATGTCAGCTCAGCGAGCGCTGTGCCGAAACCTAAACATGCGCAATTTCAAGTTCCTTCTAGTCTAGGGTAGATACGAGGCGATCAAAAGAGCTCCTTGCCTGCAAAGCATCAGCTCTCGCCTTTGATGGGAGTTCTGCCAGGCAACTCTGCAATTGAAATTCTCGCGGTAAGGTTAGGAATCTTGGCTGATTCTCTATGTAATAGCTGTCAAGAGGACGATGAGGTGGAAAGGCGTGAATACTTTCTCGTTGACTGCTCAATCCTCGCGAGGCTAAGTCGAAAATTTGTTGTCTCGCTCTTTCTGACTAGCCCTGATGAGGTCTCATGCATTGAAATTGGTCGCTTTCGCAATCGGCTCGCGACGGTTTGTCGACTAAGTAATGGTATTCGTTAAAATATACACACATACATATATACATACATGCATATGTACGTAGTATCACAACCCTGCAGTACGGGGAGCGACTACAGGACTGATGAATCGGTAGCTACCAGGTAGACTCCGTCGATTAACGACAGACTACTTGCCCTGTATTTCAGCGATTACTTTTGCAAGACAATGTCCTTGGTGGTATACACCATCGGCTCTCCCTGCACTACTAGCAGTTACTAAAGTAGTTACTTGCGTGATTTGTTGACGCCCTCTTTCGGAGTTTTTCACTATTCTTCTTCCGACTGGTTCGACTCTGCACTACCATGCGCACTACCATCAGTTAACAGAGTAGCTACTCTCTTAGGAGTCGGTGGAGTTGCGGCTCAAAAGTAGCGATTGACTCCAGCAGTACTGGAGGGAAATGACACTCTCTTAAATGTAGTATACACAGGTCCTTTATCTGGGACAACCACCGTAACCTAACCTGGCATTTTTTACTTCGAAATATAAATCTTCCGTGAATGCGCTAATATAAAATAAGATAATCAAAAAAAGGTAAATTTTTGCTCACACCAAATTTGTCCGACGATCTTCTAGGACATTAGACACTTGATGGCGGAAAATAGATAAAGAATTTTTTCCTTGGTTTTTCGATATACTCTATGCACATATCGTCAAGTGGTTAAAAAATAGTTTAAAGCCATGAGCAGACGTGCATTCATCGCATGAATAAGAATTCTTCATTTACCGTCCATTAGCGTGATTTATTACGGATACCTCTGAAAATATTTTAGACTATATGCAAAAAGCTTAAAAATGTATTCAGTTACTTAATTTAGATAATCTATTATTGGTTTCCGCAGAAGATCAGTTTGCAAAAAATCGCTCCCGAGATAAATTCTTCCATAAGTAGCTACTCGTTCAACTAACTTCTCACTCCATTTTTTAGCCCATCCATGATGAGTCTCTACTGGAAGACTGACGTGTGCGGCAACCGAACACAATTCTCATGGATTAAGCTCTTGGGATGATCTATACATATTTAAGAATTTAAAATGGTGTTGTATACCGTCGTATTGTTGTAGGTCGTATTTTCATAACATTACTAACATAGTTGTGAAACTTTACGATCTACAACTGTACGAATACCTCACCTTGGGAACTTCCTAATTATAAGTTTTTTTTCACTTCACTTGACCATAATATAGATAGTCTGCGGCTCTTCACCCTGGACTTCCATACTCCAGGCCCTGGAGAGACTGTTGTGGTTCGGCATAAGATCGGACTGCTAAAAATATTCCCTGAGCAAATTTTTTACGAGCTAGGTATAGGTACATATCTAACCTAATAAATATTTGTTTCATTCCTTAACGTTTTTTTATCATTTATTTTTCATATGTCGAAAAAAATGTTTTAAAGAACATATTCCACTTCTGAGTTAAGGAAAATCATGCCACAAAATTTCACCAGATGTCTTCTAAGTTCAGTGTGCGCTAAACATGTAAACCCCACTGAGATTCGCCGTTTCTTCTGAATGTTGTAAACAAAAAGATGATAGCTGTATTGAGTATACATATTTTTAAAACGGAGTAACTATTGTAGCCTGATTGGAAATTGCATTTCTGTAATAATTTTTATCAACTCTTGCCATCTTATACGGGTGACAAAAGGGCTTCTTATCTGCATAAAAAGCCTTTATATGCATTAACTCATGCATTTTCCTCTTTCTAATGCGCATAAGCGGCTGCACAAATACACGACATTTTTGGGAATTAACTCGGATCAGGGGAATTTTCGATGACAACACTGGTTAAAACGGCCAGCTGTTGCCTTTTGTACAAGTAAGCAAACACAGCAAGCGAGTTTGGCGTCTGCGTTAGGCGAGTGGTGAGAGTTGCGAGCTACAAGTCTGTAGGTGCCAGGTTCGATCCTCGGCTGGAGAGATCGCCAAACAAATTTTTTGTTTTTATTTTTTATTTAATTTAATTTATGTATTAAATTTTACTTTATTTTATTCCCATTTGTTTTATTTTATATCACATTTTTTATTCTACTATTTGTTAATTTAAGTTTTTAAGTTTTTAGAGTTTAATCTTATCAAAAAAGTCAACAACTAACTGAAAGCAACGTTAAAAAATTTAGAACTAATAAAAGAATGAATAAAAAAGAAATAAATGAAATTTGTATTGACCGTGAGACTCGAACCCATGACCTTGCGGCTCGTTAATCCGGATCAACGCTGCCGTCGATGATCTAGAACCAATAACTTTAAAAATCTGACTGATTTCGGCAATCGAGCGGAATAATTTAAGTACACAGGAATAAGACTGGGAAAACTTTTCTTAGGCTAAAATTCATAGAAAGTCTTTAATCCAACTTGTTATACGATTTCTGAAAATCTTTGCGGTAGCATCGCTTATTAGTTCCCATTACATATTTATTAAAAACATATTCCACTTCTGAATTAAGAAAAATAATAGCAAACAATTATTATTTTTTCAATCATAAGTGTTAATCCTGCTAATCGTTGGCATTTCAGCCGAACTCCATTATATGTTCTTTAATTTGAGGATTTAAGTGTGTATGTAATAGAGCTCGGGCAATTCGGTTAATCGATTAACCGAATTATTCGAATCTGACTGAAGTCGACTACTGTTATCGGTTAGCAATATTCGAGTAGTCGAAAGCTGTCGGCTATTCGGATAACCGTTCACTTTAGATTATTCGGTTAACCGTTCATTTTCGGTTAATCGAATATTTTAAGTTCGAGTTTTTTTTTGCATTTACAGATACATATACATATATGAAAAGTCTTGTTACATTCGTAGTACATATATAAGATGGCATGTGCAAAATTAAGGCAAACTTTTTTTGCAAGAATGTGCGCTAATTATTGAAATGTTATTGCGAAATATTTTAGAGACAATGGCTAAAGCAATACCTACCTCTCATTTTCTCGATTTTTGTTATGGATTTTTGTTAAATGGTTGTTCAGTGAGGATGTGGAGGAGGTGTAGCACAAAACTGCACCACATATGGAACATGTTACTTCCTTTTCGTCCTCTGTTTTTTCGAAAAAATCCCAAACCCAGCTCCTTTTGCGTCCGCTCATTTTTTGAATCTGAATATACATACATACACTGGCAATCAAAACCGAGTGCATGTTCGAGATTTTTTTACTTA
>NW_023460599.1:32646-34499 GCF_013731165.1 Rhagoletis pomonella | reverse complement strand
AAATTTTAAGAAAATCGGACTATAATAAGATTTTTTCGAATAGACCGGTCCCTGGTCCACCTACCCGAAAAAAGTAAAATTTTTTTAGCCTAAAACATGGTGGTTACCGAAATCTATTTGTATACAAAATTTCATGAAAATCGGACCAGCCGTTCGCGAGATTACCTGTTACAAAAAAAGGGACTTCTCTTTATATAATTAGTATAGATATAGATAGTATAGATGTGGGATTCGTTATCGTCCACTTGGCGTTACTATACTTATTAGGCAAACAATGATGATGAAATCAAGATCAAGGCTATTTATAATATTAGCATTTGATTTGAATCATATAATGAAATTTAAATAGGATAATAAAAAATAAATATATTCTTTGACAGCAACATTGAGTTTAAGATTATTTCCACATTTTAATTGAATCATATTATGAAGTATAAAATAGATTACTAAAATATATGTATATTTAAATATGTTCTTTATCAACAGTTTACCTTAATGCTTTTTATATAGTTATGAAATATGTATAAATAAGCTAATACTGTACATTAGAAATTATTACTTTGTTTAAAGATACTTATAAAACACATCATGCCTGGAATCAATCGAATCCTCAATAGCGAGCATCATGGAGAGTACAACTTCGATTTCGAATTGGAGATGTTGTGCTTTGAAGACATGAAAAACCCTTATATATGTATTGAAGATGAAAATGAGGGTCCCCGGTTACAGGTTTTGGGCATCCCAGTCAGAGCAGCCCATGCTTTTTTTTAACAAAAAATGGGATGAAGAGGATGACAATGGAAAATTCCTAACCGTTTGTGGCGGTGAAATTGAGGAGTATATAATGGAGCAACATCAAAACCAACATGAATATGAAAGAAGGGGTTTAGATATTAAGACTAAATTAAATTATTATAGTAGAACAAATAGGGAAGCGATGTATGATGTAGAAGTTTATTCTAAATCATACAACAATATTGTATTTGAATATAAATTAACTGTTGAATTGGTATTTAGAAATTTAAAATTTAATTATATAGAACCATAGATTTATTAAAAAAACTTCAGCGTTTATTTGAATGTAATATTATTTTATATGAGAGTTATTTATGAAAATAGGCTTATTCTTAAATCGTTAGTCCATGGAAAAGGTTTTATAAATAATATAATTAATAAGCTTCTTATTGAACTTCATTTGCCTAGTTATCAATTTTGTGAACCTGGAACGAAACTACGGAAACTTTTAGTAAGAGGAGATCGAGGGATTAATCTACTAGACACTGCTTGTAGAGAACATGATATATCATATTTATATAATAAAGATTTAGATAACCGACATATTGCTGATAAAAAATTAATTGAGAAGGCTTGGGAAAGAGTTAAACCGAAGGATAGAAATCTTAATGAGAAAACAAATGCTTGGTTATTTACAAATATAATGAAGACAAAAACGAAATTCGGTATGGGGAACATTTATAGTAAAACTAAGAAAGTGGGAGGAAAAACTGGTTATCATCTCCACAAACATGCTTTAAAAAGTGCTAAACAAAATTTGAAGAAAAGTGATAACTTAAAAGATGCAATAAAAATTTCACGAAAGGTTGTAAATAATATTTTTAGAGGAAAAAAATCTATAATAAAAGCACCACGTGTAATACCATTACCTAAATCTGGAGGATTTCTCCCATTAGCGCCTTTATTCGTAGCATTAGGAGCACTTGGAAGTCTATCTGGCGGTACAGCAGGAATTATTAAAACAATCAATTCTATAAAAACTGGAAAGGAGCAGTTATTGGAGGCGAAACGTCATAATAATACAATGGAAGCTATTTCAATGGGAAAAGGAATGTTTT
>NW_023460599.1:29508-32546 GCF_013731165.1 Rhagoletis pomonella | reverse complement strand
TCATAATAATACAATGGAAGCTATTTCAATGGGAAAAGGAATGTTTTGAAAGCCTTATAAAAAGGGATTCGGATTATATTTAAAACCATATCAAAAAAACTCTTCATGAAGCTACCCAGAAGACCTCTTACTGATGTAGACTTAAAGTATTCAAAATTTATTCCAAATTTTAGAGGGGTATTTATGTGTGACACTTTACCCCGTAAACCATTTAAGAGAGAATGTGGAATAATAAATTTGGATAGTTCAAAGGGTGCGGGAACGCATTGGGTAGCTTACTGGAAAAACGATAATGAGATTGATTACTGCGATAGCTTTGGAAACTTACAGCCTCCTAAGCAAATAATAAAGTATTTAGGAAAGAACATTAAATATAACTATAATAAACAGCAAAGCTATAATTCATATAATTGCGGACATTTATGTTTAAAATTCTTATTATTAAAATAAATAAGTAATTATAAAACTTTCTTTTATTTCAAATTAAATTTTATTTGTTCTCATCATCAACAAAAACAGGCCTTTCCATTCATATACACATACATATTAAATACTTAGCAATTAACTATGTGAACATTATTAACACACTTTTCTAGGGGTGGAGCATCTATATATGTATATGTGACCTGGTCTACGGAAAGGGGGCTTATTTGTAAAAAAATAAATTTTCACTTTTTGGTTGATTCGGATGGAAGACGAGATGTTTTTTCACGTGGTGAAAAGAAGAAAATCCTAACTTGCTTAGAAGTGTACTAAAAATGTAGAGAAAGAAGAGTAAAAATACGACAAAATATAATTTATTGGTAATGAACAAAATACATTGAATTTTAAGCTATAAAGACATGATTATACACTAGAAAAACGTATTATGGGCCAAAAATAGTAATGCGCGGAGAACAATTAACGAGATAATGAGAAACTGACGAAACGAGTTGCTTACTTTTAACAGCTTTTTCACAGAAAACTAGTTTTCTCACGTAAGCTCCCTTTTCGTAGACCAGGTCACATGTACATATGTATGTATGTACGTTTGCATATAGATGTATGTATGAGAATACGTATGTATATATGTATACCAATGCACTTTACCAATTTTCGACATATAAACCACCTTGTCTCGGATTTCTTGGATTTCCATCAGCGGAACACCCTGTGATCGGTTCCGGTTCCGGACTCAGATTTGTCACCAGCGACATCTTGCGGCTTTTATCTGGGTTCTGAACTTGGATTACGATCGGCGACATCTTTTGGCGGAGCAGCAAAGCTTGCGGCAGAGCACCAGCAAACCGTATGGCGGTTCTGGACCGGTGCCAGCAGCAAACCATATGCCGATTCTGGCTGCCAGCGCGGCTGGCACTGGTCCAGAATCGGCATAAACATACTACTTACACATTATATATTTTAGAAAAATATTTACAATAAAAAGGCTTTATACATTTAGCAAGGCAAAAGGTTTTGCCGGCAGTACAATTATTTTCAAGAACCAGAGCAGCAGCGATACGCTGGAGCCATGGTCCTTCGGTGTCATTCGAACGAGCCGGCACCGAATCAATTTTCATAATAAATCAATGCTTTGGCGGCCCAAAAGCTCATTTTCCCGATTCCGTGTGATTATTAAAGAAACTTGCGTATGTGCAGTGCATATTCAGTGCTTAAGAACAACAAAACAATGGGGCATATTCTGGTTTTCGTACGAATCGAAAATCATCAAAAATCCTATCATTTACTACACAAAAATTTCAAATTTTCGATTCGTACGAAAACAAGAATACGCCTCAATATTTCCAATTACTTACAAAAAACTCAAAATAAAAGTGAGAGAAAAAAACTCCAAAAATCTATACTGGAAATATATTTGGTGCATCTAAATTAGTAAAATAAATTTACAAAAAAAATATAAACAAAGTTCCCCGCCAAAAAACAACAACAAGAATAAAACAAATCTAATCGACAAATAGCTGGACCCTTAGCTGTCCGAATTTCGATACGATGATACCATATCGATACTTTTGGCATTCGATACCGATATTTTCTACTCGATAGTTTTAAAATGATACTTTCTGTAATCGAGTACCAGAACCCTAACTCGCATTACAAGGATAAAGGTAAAATTAGTGGTGACATACCATAACGCAATAGCCATAACCATTGCCATAACCGTAACCTCATTAAGTATCATCGATTATAGGTACCATAACCATAAACAGCTGATTTTCGTAGGCTACAATGTCGGTGTTGTTAGACGCGGAACAAGATGCAGAAAATGTGTTATGTCGTATGATACTTGCCCAGAACTTCTTTCAATATCGCTAAATTAACACTAATTACAATAAACTTGTGCTTTCCTAATAATATAAATTTCTTTTGCCCTAATTATGAAATTTTGTTAAAAAAAGGTTATTCTATGAAAAAATACGAAATTGTTTTTTTTTGTTTTCTAGTATTTTTGAATTAAAAATAAAATAACGCATATAAATTATGGACATCAGCAGAAAGATGAATTAATTGTCTTTATTTTGGCATCGTTAGTTTTTAAATCGGTTATGTAGTTCATAAGATATTAATATTTAAAAAATTTAATTAAATTTTTTTATATTTTTGCGCCAAACAATTTTGGTACAGTTGAAAATAGCGTAAGAAGTACGTTTGTATGTATGTATGCACATATGCAAATCTGCCGTTCAACATTATTTCCACATATAACGCATTTTTATAAATATGTAAGTTATATGTAATAACATAACTTTGACCTGCTCCAGTATATAAGCTTTGAAACAATCATCCCGCGTTCTTAGTTTATATTGAAACAAAGTTCTGATATTTATATACATATTCTTCTGCTATCCCAGCATAATTGAGCTCAATAACGATCAACTGCACTCTCTATGCAATTGCTAATTTCAATCCCACATTAATATGCATTACTTTCTCATCGCATAACAACAAAATAACCTCCCAAAATCCTATCTTCACATAATGGGTCGTATTAATAAAAAATGGCTTTGCTCAAATTTGGAGCAATTGCTAAGATTTTGAGT
>NW_023460599.1:23664-29408 GCF_013731165.1 Rhagoletis pomonella | reverse complement strand
AAGAGATAACAATTTTTTGACAAAACTTTGGACTTATGGCTTGATTAAATACAAAATACTTGCTATTTACTCAGTGTAAAAATAAAGCTTTTCGGGATTTTCGAGAATATATCGAGATTTTGGAGACTATTTCGGTATTTTCGTGACCATTTCGAGATTTTTTGGACTTTTTCGGGATTTATCGGGACTATTTCGAGATTTCCGAGACTACCTGGAAATTTCTAGAATTTTCTATTTCGAGACTGCTTCGAGATTTTTAGGATTCGGTTTTTTCGAGACTAAATATATCAATTAAAAATATCAATTATTATACCGATCATAGATATCGATAAAAATATCGATTAAAAATATCTATCATTATATCGATAATTATAACGATTGCAAACTCGATAAATTTATCTATAAATATATCGACATCAACATCGATAAATATATCTGTGGTCACAAGCAATAACCGCCTAAGTCGACTTAAGAAAGAATGGAGTTATATATACTATCGTATTCTGCAACTACTTTTCTACCTGTATGTGAAATCCCCATCTCGCCAGCTAAGCTACTTAAAAAGTCATAGCCACAAATATTTTGGTTTCCCCATAAGGCTAACATTACAATCCAAATGTTTAAAACGTTTTTTCTCGAATTCAGGTTTTTCAACTTAGGCGGTTATTGCTTATGACCACAGATATATCGGTCCAAAATAGTCCCGAAAATGACGAAATAGTCCCGGGAATCCCGAGATAGTCTTGAGAATCCTGATTTAGTTCCGAGAATCCCGAAAATCTTTAAAATCACGAAATAGTTCTCAAATAGAGGTAAGGTGAGTTGAGGTGTGGTGAGTTTAGGTGAGGTGTAGTGAGAACGGGTATGATGAGTTCAGTTGTGGTGAATTAAGGTGTGGTGAATTTAGGTGTGGTAGGAACAGGTGTGGTGAGTTGATTTGAGGTGAGGAGAAGTGAGTTGTGTAAAGTAAGTTGAGGTACTTTCATTTTTTGTTCTTTAGTATCTAGCAGCTCCTAAGAAGCACCTGAAAAGCTTGTTGTGGAGTTGTACTCTAACAGCTCCAAAACACGTAGGTATTTTTTACTTGAGTATTTACCTACATTAATACAAACATTTTTTACTTGAGGATTTAGCTTCTCTTATTAGAAACGAAAAACCATAATACAATATGAAACTAATATATGAAGTTAAAAATTGAAATTTAATAAGTTTTGTTTATAATTTTCCAAGCGCTAACAATTTCGCTTCCAATACTTTTTTCTTCAAAGCAAACAACTTCATTTCCTCAGCATGTACCTCTTGTTGGCGCTGCTCTTGTGCAGTAAACAAGCTCTTCTGCATATCTATAAGTTCCAGTTGATTTTTAAGAACTGAATTTTGCAATGCATTGTTATCAAAATGTGTCTATTTAAATATTTTGCTAAGTAAAGGCCATGTGTGGATAAAAAATAGCAAGCTGAAATGAATTGAACATTTGTATACCGATTTTGTTTCAGAGAAGGAACGTTTTTTCTTCGTAGACGCCATCGTTGAATCCGAGGAAACAGGCACTGAATCTGCTATAATCATGACGTCTAAATCAGTAGGTGTATCCTCTGGCTTCCTTGAGTTTCTGGATTGATTAACACCTAATTCGAATCCACCTGTAATTGCATTACATATCGTTAGTATAGTTTGGAAAGGGCGTAACTCACATCGTCGTTGAAAATTTTTATTGCATAAAACGATGTGGGGACTTATAATTCGACGAAATGCATCATAATCAATCAACAAGTGAATTTTGGATTTTTAGTTAGTTACGGCTTTTTGCATTTCAGCGACGATGTGTGTTACGCCCTTTCCATACTATACTAATGATACGTATATGTATATAAGTAGATATGTTTATTAAAAAAAAAATAATGTAATAAAATCACTAATACGTGTCTCTTGCATTTTAGTGGTGTAATGCTCAGATTGTCTTCAGCATTTAGTTAATCCATGAACAGTTTCTCAAATTTTTTTAAATGCACCGGCAGATTTCCTGTTCTTTTTAAATCTGTTTTCGCTTTAAGTCGTTGCTTCAAGTTGGCAACTTTTTTACAATTTGGCTGGGCGTATAAATTTCCGCCGATTCAGTTAGCAGAAGCTCACACATTTTTTCTGCCGCAATTTTTTTCTTTTTCTTTACTGCTGGTGCTTGCGATTTCTCAAGTAAAGCTCTGCCAACTGACGCTAGAGCTTGAACAAATTTTTCTTCATTTGCAGAACTTGCCCGCCAAGTTATTTTTAATTCACTTGATCCAGATGCAATATCCAAATCATCATTACCGCTCCATTCTTCATATGCATGGTACAAAATATGTATTATATAAATATTAAATATAAATTACAAAATACCACGAAGCGAGTTACCGTCGAGATATTCCACTTCTGCGCCATTGAAAATATTATTTTCGTTGGTTTGATCCATTTAGTCGATTATCTTTTCCTTGATAATATTTCAATTCGTTTTCACAACGTGGACAAAATGAAATTTTTTTTGTTTACATGTTACATGTTTTCAAAGCAAATACTCATTTCGAATTTTCGAACTTTCTCAAGTAAAATTAATTCTTATTGATACCAATTTTGAGCAAATGCTAAAAGCTTTTACTTTGTTCAGATATTTTACTCGGAGTAAATGCTTAATTTTATTAATACGATCCAATATATGTGTGTATATATGCATGTACGCACTCTACACAAGAATTTCTACTCAAAATTAAGGTAAATAATTTGCTATAACTTCCCTTTGTTATACACTAAACGCACTAAAACAAAAATTGGTACATACTAGTGCAAAACCGCGTAACTGACATTGGCTGCCAAAAATTGGATTTGCTCACACAAGGTCTTGGCTCAATCCTTATCCATTCGTCCTGAAATATTAATTAATTAATTAATCCCAACGGCTTTTTACCCTCCATTCCCGCCCAACCGACACGAGGGGTGCAGTCCGCATGACGTACGGAACCTTTTTTTTTAGTTTTTTTGGTGCCGAGTAGTGGAAACAGGAGTTTGTTAAGTGTCGAGATCTAAAACTATTCAGCTACAGAATCAAATTCATCAGCTGATTGGACATGCTAAAGATAGTATTTCAATTATTGAGAGTGGAAATAATAGTTTTCTTTATAGTAAAAATCGAGTCCGATACGTCAAACGTGCTGGAATGACAGTTAAAATCTTGACATAAACCACGGAATGATTCGTTTAGTTCAAAATTAGTTTTGCATGGCTTTAAAAATAGAGGTCGAAAAAGTCTTGACACTCGAGAAGAAACATTAAAATTTACCTCAGCCAGGAGGGCCGGGCTATTAATCAAGCCTGTCATTAATTTTACGATAAATATTATACCTAGCATTTCTCTACGGCTTGCGAGTGTAGGCAAATTTATGAGCTTTACACGACTTCTGTAAGGGGGGAGATTGTAATCTGAATCCCAGTTAAAATTACGCAATGCAAAAAGCAAGAATTGTTTTTGAATTGATTCAATCCTTTCTGAATGAACTTGGTAGCGGGGATTCCAAACAATAGATCCGTATTCTAGTATAGGTCTAACTAAACTGGTAAAAAGAGCTTTTGTAACATAAGGATCTTTGAACTCTTTTGACCATCGCCTTACAAATGCAAAAACGCCTTTGGCTTTATTGACTGTGACATTAATATGATGGTGGAAATTGAGTTTGGAATCCATTGTGATACCTAGATCGACAAAATTGGACACCTGCTCCAGATTATAATTTGATATTGAATAAACAGCTGGTTGAACAGCCCTCCGAGAGAAACACATAACTTTACATTTTTGAAGGTTTAGTGGCATATAGTTTGTATTACACCAACTAACCACGTTGTTTAGATCCTCTTGTAACAAAGACCTTTCTCCGATAGAGGACAATGTTTTAATAAGTTTCACATCATCGGCATACATTAAAATTTTTGAATGTTTTATTATAGAAGAAATATCATTAATGAATATCCGGAACAGAATCGGACCAAGGTGGCTTCCCTGAGGGACCCCTGAAGAAACTTTAATGATGTTGGAAGAACAATTATTAACAATAACTCTTTGTGTTCTATCAGAGAGGTAAGATGAGATCCATTGAAGAAGACTGGGCTGAAAGCCGATTAGGTCGAGTTTACGGATGAGTAACGAGTGACATACTTTGTCAAAAGCTTTACTGAAATCGGTGTATATTACGTCGGTATGAGCATTTTCTCTAAAACCGTTTGAGACATGAGTTGTAAACTCCAATAAATTAGTCATAGTGGATTTTCCTTTAGAAAACCCGTGTTGAGATTGTGTAATTGAAGAAGATATAGAATATGTCAGCTGGTTAACAATAATTGCTTCGAATAATTTGGGGATAGCGGAGAGTTTCGCTATGCCTCGATAGTTTTCTATAGAGGACCTGCTGCCGTTTTTGTGAAGTGGTATTATGAAAGACTCCTTCCAGGCTGACGGAAAAACGCCATGTTTAAGTGACAAATTGAATAGAGTTGTTAAAGGCTCGCAGATGTTCTCAGCGCAGTTTTTAAGAAAACAGGTCGGAATATGATCAGGTCCAGGCCTAAATGACGCTTTTAAGGTTTTTAAATGGTGTAAAACTTCATCGGAAGATATTACTGGAATATAAGCAGAGTTGATTGGACAAAGCTCGTACGGATAGTCTCCACTTATAGGGAAGTCTACAGAATAATTGGACATAAAGAACCGAGAAAACATGTTGGCAATGAGTTGGCTGTCGCTAGATACAGCGTTGCGATAATGCATAGCGGACGGTAAACCATGTGCCTTACGCTTTGAATTTACGAAACCATAAATTGGCATAATTGTTAATTAAATTCTTCTTAATTTTACATAAATATGAATTATAACATTTCTTATTTAATGCAAAGTAGCTATGCCGCAAAAGTGAGTACCTTAGGTAATCACTGTGTAAGCCCGTTCTTTTATACAGTTTAAAAGAGTGCGACTTTTTAACCTCTTTGAAGGCGAAGAAAGACGCATAAACTTATGTTCGTGGTCAACTATATTTGCGAGTGTAACAGTATACGAAACAAAGAGTTTTTCCGGAATGATGTTGAATTCATGTTTACGCGCCTTTTTTCGCAAATTTTTTCACGCGTCCTTTTTCGTCGTCAAAACACCCAAGCGTCTTAATTCGTGTCTAATTTTAGATGGAGAAGAAAATCGTTCTCCAAGGTGTATCAATCTACGATTCATGCTTCGTGGACAGGCACATAGAATATACCCTGGGCTTTCCTTCACCAGCCCACAAAACCTACAGTCCGTCTCTACAGAAAGACCCATTTAATTCAAACGGTACGTTAACTTGCAATGTGCTGTCAGGTTGCCAGTAAGAGTTCTAAGTTCAAGGTGTCTTTCGGAGTTCCTCCTGGAAAGAGTTATGAATCTCTTTGATTGTCGACTTTCGCCAGTGAGCAGCAATTTGAAAACCTCCGCCTGGAATATGGTTGGGCCCATTGGCAGACTTTTCTGGAATCTTGGTCCAAGTACGCCATAAATTATATCACAACCTAAAGGTGTAAAGGTGCCTAGTCCATTTTTTTCGCAGCTTAGTTTTTGATGCAGAATGACAGGTAATACATTGATTTTTCGCCTCTCCTGAATAATTTAAGAAAATGGACTTGGCACCTTTTCACCTTTAGGTGACGATAGGATGTTCGTATTCTTCTTCTTTTTTGGCGCTGTAACCGCCTAA
>NW_023460599.1:11555-23564 GCF_013731165.1 Rhagoletis pomonella | reverse complement strand
TTTCCAAGATTTGGCGTATTGTGAATACCTCGTCTATGGTGGATTTGCCAGGTCTAAAGCCACACTTATAAGGCCCAATCAGTTCATTGACGGTGGGCTTCAGTCTTTCACACAATACGCTCGATAAGACCTTGTAGCCTATGCTTAGAAGGCTGATCCCGCGGTAGTTAGCGCGAATGGCGCGGTCACCTTTTTTGTGGATTGGGCAGAGCACACTTAAATTCCAGTCGTCGGGCATGCGTTCATCTGACCATATTCTGCACAAGAGTTGATGCATGCACCTTATCAATTCCTCGCCACCGTACTTGAATAGCTCAGCTGGCAGGCTGTCAGCTCCAGCGGCTTTGTTGTTTTTCAGCAGCGTTATTGCGGTACGTACCTCGTCATAGTCAGGCGGTGGAACGTCGACACCGTCATCATCGACTGCGGGCTCGGGTTCTTCTTCTCCACAACTTTCCGTGCTGCTACCATTTAGTAGGGCGGAAAAGTGTTCCCTCCATAATTTAAGTACGCTCTGGACATCAGTTACTAGGTCGCCATTATTGTTCTTACAGGAGTGCGCCCCGGTCTTTAAACCTTCCGTAAGTCGCCTAACTCTCTGGTAAAATTTTCGGGCATTCCTTCCGTCGGCCAGCATTTCAAGCTCTTCGCACTCACGTATTTCGGTCTCTCTCTTCTTGTTGCGGCAAATACGTCTCGCTTCCCTCTTCAGATCCCTATAGCGGTCCCACATAGCGCGCGTTGCGCCCGATCGCAGCGTGGCCCTGCAGGCGGCATCTTTTTTCTCTGCAGCTTCCTGACACTCCTCATCGTACCAGTTGTTCTTTCGGGCTCGCTGAAATCCGACTACTTCTTCGGCGGCGGTACTTAATGAGCGGGAAATGTAGTTCCACTGCTCGCATATTTCGGTTTGTTGAAGAGTGCTCTCTGAGAGCAGGTGTGAGAGTCGAGTAGCGAAAGCGCTGGCTGTCTGTAGTGATTGCAGCTTTTCGACGTTAAGCTTTCCTTGCACATTTGGGCGCACATTTTTTGCTGCACAGAGGCGGGTGCGTATCTTGGCTGCAACAAGATAGTGGTCCGAGTCGATGTTTGGGCCTCGGAGTGTGCGTACGTCTAAAACACTGGAAGCGTGCCTTCCGTCAATCACCACATGATCGATTTGGTTTCTCGTTTTTCGATCCGGAGACAGCCAAGTAGCTTGATGGATCTTTTTATGCTTGAACCTAGTACTGCATACTACCATGTTTCGGGCACCGGCGAAGTCGATCAGCCTCAATCCGTTGTCGGACGTTTCGTCGTGGAGGCTGAATTTTCCGACGGAGGTTCCAAAGATCCCTTCCTTGCCCACCCTGGCATTGAAGTCGCTAAGCACGATTTTGATATCATGACGGGGGCAGCGCTCGTACGTGCGCTCCAAGCGCTCATAGAAGAGATCCTTGAATTCCTCATCCTTCTCTTCCATCGGGGCATGGGCGCAGATGAGCGAGATGTTGAAGAATCTCGCTTTGATGCGGATTGTGGCTAGACGCTCGTCCACCGGGGTGAACGACAGTACTCGGCGACGGAGTCTCTCTCCCACCACAAATCCAACACCGAATTTGCGCTCCTTTACATGGCAGCTATAGTAGACGTCGCAAGGCCCCAGACATTGTTTGCCTTGCCCCGTCCAACGCATTTCTTGGATGGCGGTGATGTCAGATTTTGTCCTTACGAGGACATCAACCAGCCGGGCAGAGGCACCTTCCCCATTAAGGGTCCGGACATTCCAGGTGCATGCCCTCAAATCGTAGTCCTTTAAACGTTTGCCGTGGTCGTCATCATAAGGGGGGTCTCATCCGAGGCTTTGCCTTGCTTCTTCACTGGAAGTGGTTTTTACGTGGCGGGTCCCAAGCCCAGCGCACAACCCATTGCGGGGACGGGGGTGGTTTCGCAACCAAATACACGTTTATATAGCGAGCCGCTTGCTCCAAACAGACACCCGCTTGCAGCCGCACCTACTGGTGAACAGTCGCTGCAGACTTCAGTGAGCCCTTAAACCGAATAAGTCAGAGTGGCCCCACCGAAGCTCCCTTTCTTTCTGCCGTGGCCCAAGGCTCCACTCGGATTGGTTACCGCATCTCGCACATGGGTTGCTCACGTTGCCCAGAGTGCGCGAGCGAGGATGCAAGAGTCGGGATTGAGTATAGCCATGCAACTGTAACTGCATACCCAGCGCAACGACTATACCCCATTGCACTCCATTGTTCGTATTGCATATTGGCAATAATAAGGGTTTACGTTTGTACTTAGGAATCAGATATATTTACATGTTTACGGCCGCCGTTATACGAACTCCGCCGTAAAATATTCGTGTAAAAAAGGTTGCTGAAATATTTGGAGATATATATTTTTTATTTTGAGCAAATAACTATTACTCATTGTCCCGAAACCTACCAAAATCCAATCAAGCCTACGAACCTACCAACTGGGAAAAAACCTACCAGTTTTGGTAGGAAAAGCCCATGTGTGGCAACACTGCTTACTACACCAAATTTGCAAGCGTACAAATAGAATCAGGTATATTTTTCATGTTCACGGCCGCCGTTTTACGAACTCCGCAGTAAAATATTCGTGTAAAAAAGGTTGCTGAAATATTTGGAAATTTATTTTTTTTTTTTTTAGCAAATAACTATTACTCATTGTCCCGAAACCTACCAAAATCCAATCAAGCCTACCAACCTACCAAATGGGAAAAAACCTACCAGTTTTGGTAGGAAAAGCGCATGTGTGGCAACACTGCTTACTACACCAAATTTGCAAGCGTACAAATAGACATACGCGTATACTCAACAGCTCAGCAGTGTGCTCAAAAAACTATCGGACAAATTATGTACCAAATACGCGAAAAAAACCAATCTTACTAATATTATAAATGTGAAAGTTTGTATGTTTGGATGTTTGGGAAATCATCACGCGGAAACGACTGAACGGATTTGCATCAAATTTTGTATGCAAGTAGCTTATGGGCCAGATTGGTTAATAGGCTATTTTTTTTAAGAGTTGCCACCTGTTAAAAAGTTTAATTTATTTAATGTGCGGGAACGACTGAATGGACTTTCATGAAAATTTGCACACAGATAGCTTATGACTTAGGTTGGAAAATAGGCTAATTTTCTTAAGAGTTGCCACCTGTTAAAAAAGTTTAATTAAATTAATACGCGCAAAGGACTGAATAGATTTGCATGAAATTTTGCAAGCAGATACCTAGCTTATGATCTACAGTGTAAAATAAGCTAATTTTTTGGAAGAGTTGCCACCTGTTAAAAAAGTTTACTTTATTTAATATGCGGGAACGCCTAATGGATTTGCATGAAAATTTTCACACAGATAGCTTATGACTTAGATTGAAAAATGGGCTACTTTTCTTAAGAGTTGCCACCTGTTAAAAAAGTTTTATTAAATTAATACGCGGAAACAACTGAACGGATTTGCATGAAATTTTGCACACAGATAGCTTATGACCTAGGTTGGAAAGTACTATTTTTTAGGAGTTGCCACCTGTTAGAAATGTTTAATTTAATTAATAAGCGGAATGGAGTGAATTGATTTGCATGGAAGTTTTCACACAGATAGCTTATGACCTAGATTGGGAAATAGGCTACTTCTTTTAAGAGTTGCCACCTGCTAAAAAAGTTTAATTAGATTAATACGCGGAGAAGTCTGAACGGATTTGCATGAAATTGTGCAAGCAGATAGCTTATAAAGAGTTGCCACGTGTTAAAAAAGTTTAATTAAATTAATACGCGGAAACGACTGAACAGATTTGCATGAAATTTCGCACAGAGAAAGCTTATGACCTATGTTGGAAAATAGGCTACTATTTTAAGAGTTGTCACTTATTAGAAAAGTTTAATTAAATTAATACGCGGAAATGACTGAACTGATTTGCATGAAAGTTTGCACACAGATAGCTTATGGCCTAGATTAGGAAATAGGCTACTTTTTTAAGAATTTCCACCTGTTTGAAAATTAAATTTTGCTCACAGATGGTTTATGACCTGGATTGAAAAATATGCTACTTCGTTAACCAGTTTCCCGATCAGAACGAAATTTGGTACACTTACTACGGATTTCGGAAGGAGGGTCTTAGACTAAAAGTAAGTCCGATAACTCAAGGCCCCTCCCATACAAATTGAAATTTTCATATTACATACATATCTCTGGAAGTATTTTCGGGAGAGAACTGGAACTTGGTATAGTGATATTTATGTGAAATCAATGTTGGCAATAATCGATTAATGTTTTAATCAATTAGTTAATTCGATTAAATTCAATCTGGTTACAGTTAATCATGATTAATTTTAATCTGACTAAACAGATAATCGTAACCGCGATCAAAAAAATTAAATTTTAATCATTAACTCTTAATTTGATAAAGTATATTTGGTGATTAACTAATTTATGCTGTAATTTTCCTGTGCACACAAAGCAAGTTAATCCGATATGGCTAAGTCGGGTTTCCTCATCAATTTGGTGGAGCAATTTGGTGTGCATTTTCATTAAGATCTATACCAACAAACGTTTTACAAACTAGATTTGTAAAAGTTCCCAGTTTATGTATTACTAATAACAATAATTATAATTTTTTTTATATCCTGTGCTTTTTATAAGCGTAAGGCACATAATAATTATTATAACGGGTGTTTGGTTTAAAATTCGGACAAACTAAATAACTTAATCAGATTATATTTTTAATTGGATTAACGATTAATGTTTAAAATTAATTAATCGTAATCGCACCCAGCGATTAACGATTAAAAAATTTGTATCATTAATCGTACAGTCGATTAAGACTAATTAATTTTAATCGTCAAGCGCGATTAACATTTTAATCCCTAATTTTTAATCGTTACTCACATTAACATTTTGCCAACACCGTGTGAAATTATATTCATATTCACGGAGAAAAATGGACGTTTGTGGAAAAGAGGCGTAGCACCTCCCATACTGAAGTACTTAAGCTTGGTATGGAAATACGTATGTATGTATGTATGTGAAACTAATACCATACTCATGGAGAAAAATTAGAGTTATTGGAAAATGTGGTGTGGCAACTCCCATGCAAATAGACTTTCCTATGCTGCATATCTCTGGAGGTGTTTATTGCAGAGAACTGGAACTTGGCACCGAGATGTGTATACAAAATTAATTCCATGCTCATGGGAAAAAATTTGGGTTATTCGAAAAGGGGACATGGTACCTCCCGTACAAATTTACTGTTTTATACTGCATATCTCTAGAGTTGTTCATGGTAGAGTACTGGGACTTGGTACTGAGGTATGTAAATTCAATTCTAAATTCATGGAAGAAGATTAGGGTTATATGAAAAAGGGGCGTGGCACTTCCTGTACAAATTGACTTTTTCTTGCCACATATCCCTGGTAGTGTTTGTGGAAGAATACTGGAACTTGGTACGGAGTTGTGTATACAAAATGTATCAATTGCTCATGGAAAAATGTGAGTTATGAAAAAAGAAGGCTTGTCGCCTCCCATACATACTAAAAACTTCTTAATACATATCTCTGGAAGGAAAGAAAATCTCTGGAAGTATTTTAAATTTGTTATGGAGATTTATTCTATAAGTGCCGTACTGACAGAAAAAAAATCATTTAATGCAAAAGGGAGAGAAGGGTTCGGCCTTATAATCTAAAGCTTTCTTGAGGCATTTGCTACAGTAATGAGAAGTGGTATTTTATCAAGGCTAGGTTACAAAATTTGAGTTGGAAATATTAGAACCCGCCTTGGCACCTCCAAGAAGGTTACACGTTCACGCGACGTATAACTGGAACCATTTTGAAGTAAACTTATAGGGATTGATATCTTTCGTATGCCTAGCCCGCAGATGAGATTTCATAATTTCATTGTTTTAAACGGATTAAATACCTTAACTCGCTTAAAAAATAACGAGCTATAACGAAATGTGCACAGAAATAAAATATAAAATCATTAAATTATTTTACATATTTGCATAAAAACGTGGGGTGAAACCCGCGGGAATAAGCTAGTAAAATATAAAATCATTAAATTATTTTACATATTTGTATAAAACGTGGGGTGAAACCCGCTGGTATAAGCTAGTAACATTATAGATCAATATTTATTATTAAAAATTAAATGAAAAGGCTTCGCAATTAAAAAAAAAAATTATTTCTAACAAAAGAAAGCCGTAATAAGTATTATATACCCTCAAAAAACATAAATAAGTAAAAATTAAACTTTGCATTGTAAAATTTTGTTTAGTTTATTGAACAGCAGATATTTAGTAACCCCCATTGGAAGGTATAACTCCCACTCTGTGACTCAAAAATAAGAGTTAATATAAAAAAACTGTTCACTTTTGACCCTATAAAATGGACAACAAATTAAAAGATACTCTCCACTGTACAGATTATTTTTACAGGGACTTTATTTTTGAGAACAATAGATTGAAAAATATTTGCTCTAACTGGTCACTCTCTCCTGTTGTGAATCTCACTGAATCTCGCATAAAAGTCAAAATCGATCTACTTGACAAAAATTGGGATAGTCTCGTATCCTCCTTTCGCGCAGTTTTCATCTCAAGTGACTATACAGAAGTCAGCTCTGTAGAGAAAATATATAGCGAATGCACTGATAGCCACGATAACTGCAAAGCTGAAATGCTAGAAGCGTTGGAACTTATGAGGGCTAATCCCACCACTCAGCGAAGTCACAACTCTACCCAGAACGTAACAAACCCTTCATACACCCATGAAGTGTCCAGGGTGCCTCCGATCACAATTCCGTTTAACTCCAAACATAGTGAACAGAGGCATAAATTTCAGCCCACTGCACAGATGTCGATCCCCAAAGACATCACTCAATACCCAATACCCCTCACCATATCAAACATTATTGAGTTCTCCAAACATTCCACCCCACGAGTGTCCGCCTCCAAGGACAAAACAAATAAATCGCTCTCTTCATGTTCTACTCTCTCTCTGCTCGAACACTCTTAATGGAAGAGCGAAAACATCATCTCTGACCACTCAGGAAAATGAATCTCCCAATTATTCCTTGAAATCACCCATCAGGCAATTGCATCCAGCCCCAATCGATGAACAGTTCGGCCCGGCAGGGTGGCAACCGCCAATGGATAAACACTCCAATGCCAGCTCCTCTCAGAAACCCTTTCGCCGAACATCGATAACAAAGGACAAACAAATTTCGCACTCACCTCTAGGAAAAGCAGGCTCAGTACGAGAAACCAGCATGCTCACTCGTGCCATACTCAAAAATAAATTACCGTGTCAAAGCCACCGAGAAAGAACCAACCCCATTCCAGCTCACACTCTACAAGCTTCAATCGCCCGAACAAATTTCTTTATAAAGAAACAGCTCAAAATAAAGAACATCCCATACATCAATCGTCGATCTCAGAGAATTTCCAAAAGCAACCCCACTATTATGATCAGAAAACATCAGTCGTTGGAATAAGTATAGTTTTCTTACCGTACTCTTACACTGAGAAAAGAGTTTAGTTAGGTCAACTAAATATGTTTTTCTCAACTCATGATTTGGTTATTATTACTATTGGACCCAGCAAAAGAAAAAACCAGACCGCTCGAATGTTCAAGTACAACTAACTTTATTTAAATAGAACTATGATACCTACATACATACAATTCATATGGAAAGAGAGAAAACTTGAGCATAACTGTTGCTGGTACAATACAGTGGGATAGGTAATTCAATGTGTAGATAAAAATATTCAACACTCCCACTTTTATCAAACATTTTTTTTGTTAATTCATTTAATCCACTTTTTTAATTCATTATTATCAACTTCAAAGTTATTGAAAATTAGAATTAGGTTAAGAAATTTAGTTCCTATTGGAATCAACTACAAGCATTAAATTTCTAAATTGAATAAATGTTTCTTTGTTCAGTGGCTTCGTGAATATATCCGCAAACTGCATACTTGAAGGAACATAGATAAGATCAAACATTTTTTGTTCATATTTCTCTCGAATAAATTTAAATTTTACATCTATGTGCTTTGTGCGTTGGTGAAACTCAGGATTTTTCACTAGCTGTATGGCTCCTTGGTTGTCCATGTTCAAAGTAATATTTAGCTTACGATTAGGGAGCGCTTTACCATATTTATATGAGCAGACAATGGTTTATCCAGATAACGGCTTACATAGCTGACTGCGTATGCGATGTCTGGTCGCGTAGCTAACATGAGATAAATCAGGCTACCAACTGATTGCCTGAAGGGGTATTTATCTATACATGATTCACCAACAGATGAGATCCCAGTCGCTGCCACATCACAAGGTGTGCTCACCGGCAATGCTTCAGTCATATTGAAAGCCTTAAGGAGCTTTTCCACATAACACAGTTGATTCACGTGAATACTTTTATCGCTCCTACGCCGAATTTCCAATCCCAAGAAGTGTCTTGCCTCGAAAACCTTGATATCGAAATTCAGCTTCAAAAACAGCAACAGCTTGTCAATATCTTTCTGATCTCTCGCGGCTACTAATCCATCATCGATATATGTGGCCAACAGCAACCTCTTTCCAGCTTTTTTATTGACAAAAACGCAATGATCTGCTCCACTTGCTTGCAGATCAAACTCGGTTAAGAGTTTAGAAAAGTCTGATTCCAGCAACGGGATGCTTGCTTTAAGCCGTATAGACTCTTTAATAACCTGCAAACCTTGGACGAGTTGTCAGAGTATCCCTCAGGCTGCTTGACGTATATGCTCTCTTTGATCGTTCCATTAAAGAAAGCTGTTTTAACGTCAAATTGCTTAATTTCTAGATTCTCTGATGCTGCAATGCTCAAAATAGCTCTTATGGATGTAAACTTTGCAGTTGGACTAAATATCTCCACATAATCAATGCCATATTGTTGACTAAAACCGCGCGCAACCAATCCCGCTTTGTATCGCCACCTTCGTTTTCAGTTGCTCCTTTAAGCTGATATACCCACTTCGTAGAAACTGCATTGCAACCCTTCGGAAGATCAACTAAAAGCCAAGTGTTATTCTTTCTCAGTGACTCCATCTCATCGTCCATAGCTCTTCTCCACATTGCGGCTTGCTCACAGGTTGTTGCTTCCAAGTAGTTAAGAGGAACACCACACCTCATGACATACGCATGACCTTCAACCACTGCTACATTCAACGACGTTTGTTGCCTCTTACTTTCCTCAGCTTCGGCATTCACCGACGTAGATGACTGTGTGTTTTTATTTCTACTACGAAGTCTGCTGCTAATAAAACTTCCATTTGTTGTCTGTGCATCTTGCTTCGCAGGCACCGCGTCACATACATCCACTTGAAGATGTTCTGCCTCTTCCAGTAAAACCTCGTAGTCAGTGATATCAGTAGAAATATCTGCTATCACTTCCTATATAATTTGCGTTGTCACGTCACCACTAGCATTTGGACTAGCTGGTAGCACTTGCGTTGATGAGTCTGCGGGAATCATGGCATATGGGTCATCTGATGTTTTAGCGATATCATCATCTTTCTCACTGAAAATTACATCCCTGGAAATTTCTACTTTTCTTTTTTCATTTATATAAACCCGCCACCCCTTAACTCCCTCAACGTAGCCGACGAATATTCCCTTTTGAGATTTATTATCCCATTTAAGCCTCTTTTGCTTTGGAATGTAAAGGTAAGTGGTGGAACCAATAATTTGCAACATGTCAAAACTAGCCTTTTTCCCCAACCACAATTCAAATGGCGTTTCTCCTTTTTGCGGACTAAAGCTTGTCCTGTTGAGAATATAAACAACTGTGTTCACTGCCTCTGCCCAGTATTTCACATCTAGTTTTTTGGCGTGCAACATAGTCCTAGCTAATTCGACTATAGTTCTCATATCCCTCTCAGCGGAACCGTTTTGCTCTGGATTGTAGGGAACGGTTTTCTGATGAGCAATGCCATTTTTCTGGAGCAGCTCTTCGACTTGTTTATTCACAAATTGCAGCCCATTATCTGAGCGAATAGTTTTAACCTTTCGGTATGGTGCAATCTGAACACTTTGAATATACTTTTTCAACAAGCCACATACTTCACTCTTTTCTTTCATGAAAAACACGGTTCTGTAATGGGAATAATCATCTTTCATCAAGATAAAATATTTAGCTCCGCCGATTTATGCTTTTTGCATGGGACCACACACATCTGTGTGAACAAGATCTGCTACATCTGATGTCTTACTTTGGCTAGTTTGAAAGGATGATCGATGATGCTTCCCGAATATGCAGGCTTCACAAAAAAAGTTTTCGATGTCAATAAACGGAATGCCATTTCGCCGTAAAAACTGTTTGCAGTGCGCTATATTTTGATGAGCCATTCTACAATGCCATTCGGTAATCGGCAATACTTTTGTTGTTGTAGAGTAGGCAAAATTTCTCGGCGATATGGGTAAAATTACTTTTATTAAAAGCTTGAAAAGTTTCTCTTGGCGAACTCCCACTAGCACGGTACTGTCATTCTTTAAAAATTCTCATCGTCTAAAATCTGATTTCATTTGCAAGCCTTTATCAAGAGCACTGCTTGCCGAGAAAAAATTCAACTGCAGTTTCGGTACAAAGAGTACATCAGGCAAATGATTTTCCTCCCAATTATCGTTGTTGTACGTAGAAATGTTAATAGCACCATGGCCGTACGCGCATATCGTGTCTCCATTCCCCAGTCGTATTGTCATAGGAACTGTAAATTTTTCATACGTGGTGAACCACTCTTGCTTGTTCGCCATGTGATCACTTGCGCCCGAGTCGACGAACCATTCCTGCTCCTTACCAATACTACTAGCCACCTCTGCCTCACATAAAAAGGCACTACCTCTCTTCTCATTTCTCTTCTCTTCATTCGTTGAGTCTCGACCTTCATTTAACTTTAAAGGGCAATCGCGTTTCCAGTGGCCAGGTTTTTTGCATACGAAACATCTTCCTAGCTTTCGATTTTTCTTGTACCGCATGTTGGAAGAAATATTCTTTTTAGCAACAAATGCATCTGCAGTGGCTGCACCCTGGCTAGAAATCGTAATTCTTGCTTCTTCGATGACAAGTCTGGTTGTTAAATTCTTCAACGTTTGTTGTCTTGCATCAGTTGACTCCCAAGCACTGTATAAGTGTGCAAAACTGGGGGGTAGAGTCATAAGAATTTTCGTTATTACCATTGACGTCCAAACCTTTTCACCAGCATCACTCAATTGAGTAACCAAGGACTCTAGCTTAGAAATGTGCATTGCAATATCGTCTTTGGGATCCTTTTGAAAACTATAAAATTTTTGTTGCAACATATGAATATTGGCGCTTGATATGAACGCGTACACGCTTTCCAATTTTTTCCACATATCACGTGCAGTTTTACAGTTGAAAATATGCATCATTGGTTGCTGGCCAAGAGTCGTTACAATTATTTTCTGAGCTTTACTATCACCTCGAATAAATTCTTCCCTCTGCATTCTCTGTGTCAGCAAATTAACACTACCAGGGCCGCTAGCATCCCTTCCAGCTGCACCTCCAGCAGCTCCTCCCGCAACATCAGCCTTCGATTCCTGTGAAGTCCCAGCAGCAACCAATACACGTGAAGTGTCAGTAGCATCTTCTTGAATATACTTTAGCAGTTCTCCAGCATTCAAGAGCACCTTAATTTGAAACCGCCACATATTCCACTGATCGGCATTCTGCAGTTTTTCTACTTTAGTATATTCTCCGTCCGTATTGCGCCCGAAAAATTAATTGCCAAAAATTTCGATTAAAACAAATTATTACTGATTACGCCAGACTTGCTTCTCTTTTTTTTCGAGACTGTACTTATAGCGAGTCTGAGCCCATAACCTATTGGACCCAACAAAAGAAAAAACCAGACCGCTCGAATGTTCAAGTACAACTAACTTTATTTAAGAAGAATAAAACTATGATACATACATACATACGTATTCATATGGAAAGAGAGAAAACTTGAGCATAACTGTTGCTGGTACA